>NC_009180.1:211415-238915 GCF_000149385.1 Cryptococcus deneoformans B-3501A
CTGAATGATTTCCCACTTTGGTGGTCTTCTACAATAGCTCGCTTGGGAGTGGGGGTGACTTGAGGTGCCATTATGGAAAGAGTCAGATAGTTATAAGTACGTGTATGAACAATTCAAAGTGAAATCCTAGGCTTCCCCCCCGGGTTGCGTCCGGATCAGGCGCGTGAACCGCGTGAATCAGTTCAACTACATTTAGGCATGCGTCAGGCGCGGCCGTTTGCCAAACTACGAAACAACAAAAAACCAAACATCAAACAACCCAACAAACAACAAACGCATTCAGTCATTTTCTTCTTCCACCACAGCTTCCTTCTTTATCCATCCATCTATCCATATCGCCCCTGATTATATACCGCCAATTAAATGATCTGTGTATCCTGCCACGCATATCTCCCTTTGCCTACTGACGGGGAAAAG
Source organism: Cryptococcus deneoformans B-3501A (assembly GCF_000149385.1). Taxonomy (NCBI): domain Eukaryota; kingdom Fungi; phylum Basidiomycota; class Tremellomycetes; order Tremellales; family Cryptococcaceae; genus Cryptococcus; species Cryptococcus deneoformans. The sequence goes on from NC_009180.1 coordinate 211,833, forward strand.
CCGAAGGCCCCAAGCTGGCCTCATGGTGGAAGAAGCGAGCTGAGTCACAGGTGCGACTCCGTGGTGATGATATACGCCATCATGTGAATAGGTACGTAGACGGTAAGTTGCCAACTCAAAGGGAACAGAGGAGGAGCTACCGTCGAGTGCCATTTTTTGATGTGAAATTGTCTCTGTCTGTGTTTAAGAAGAGGAAGTCTGTTGTATCGGTTCCATCGGATGATTAATTTACTGTATTCTACTGTACTTATATATGTATATATGCATGGATAGGATCTTGCGTGAATAGGCTAAGCTTTCCAAGTAGCGAGTAACAGGACGCATTACAAGTGCATGAATGCATGTTTTGTCTTCTTCGTCCCTTGCGTGCCAGTGGCACGACATACATATGAGTCGCAATTAAGCAAGCTGTCCTTCAGTGAAGTGCCCCGCGACCATTTGTCGCAAGCCTTTGTTAGTTTACAGCCCGAAGGAGTGACCTTTCCATGCCTAAATGTATTTAAACTGATTCACGCGCCTGATCCGGACGCAACCCGGGGGGGAAGCCTAGGGAGAGTAATTCAAAGTCATAATGATGGGTATACAGTACTCGTAGTCAAAAACGCGTCGCGGAATCAAATGGGGGGTTACATTCTTTTACGTAGGTATACGAGTACGAGTCGAGTACTGTACTGGTACAGTTATTACTGGTGGTACAAGTGAGTACATACTACAAACGAAAGTAACAGCACGACTACCGACAGCGTTCATTTTTTGTCAGTCTTCGACGCACTTGACGTGTGAAAACTTCAGCTTGTAGGTGAAGCGCTTCCTGATCGTTCAAGTAATCTCACTACATGCGAAGCTGCGGAACTGATTAAACCTTTAGCTGCATGCGTAGCGACCCTTTGCGACATGGCTTTCAGTCCTTCTCTTACTCCTTCTCGACCAGCACCGGTGCCGCCTAGACGAGCTGCAGTCACAGCACCTTCTATACTTAGAGTTACCGACGGAGCAGCAGCCCCGCAATCCAATTTCTCCTCGACCTCCTACTCTCCGTCATTTTCGTATACCAATTCATCGATACAGTCGACAAAGCTTGTGGATACGACGCGCAGCAGGACGATTCGATCTGGTGCAGCTAGCATAAAGGAAGAAGGGCTGAGAGCATTCATGTGGAGTAAGAGGTGGCTAGTCCTAGGGTCTGCTGAACTTCGTATCTACAAAAATGAGGTAAGAATCCATGCGTGTTAATCACCATTTCGTCCAAATGAAACGTAGGGGAATGTTGTTATGAAGCTGATATCGGAGCCGCAGAATTCTCCTTCACCCGTTTACACCGTGTCTCTGGAGGACATACAAGATGTCCAACGAGTAGATATGAAGCCCTACTGTGTGGAAATTGAAACTGGCGACAAATTGCTTTACTTCGCTTTTCGCTCAGATAATGAGGTTTATGGGTGGATGGACGACATTTACAGCAGATCTCCGCGTTTGGGCGTATCCCAACCTACGAACTTCGTTCATCAGGTTCATGTTGGTTTCGACCCTAAGTCAGGGGGATTCACTGTAAGCCGCCCAAACGAATGATCCATCGTTCTAATGCTCTAATGCTCTCTCACGCAGGGTCTACCGCCTCAGTGGTCAAAACTTCTCACTTCATCTGCTATCACCAAAGAGGAAGCTGCCCGCAATCCAGAAGCTGTACTAGATGTTCTTCAATTTTACACCCAACAGCAAGCTGGCAATGTTCTCGAAGGATACCAACAGTTTCCTGTGCCAACTGTTTCAAATCAGTCGTTGACAACTGGTACTGCCGCTACGCGTTTCAAAGGCGTAGGTTTGGGTGGACAACAGCAACAGCAGCAACAGCTTCAATCAGTGCCATTCACGGCACCGGAGTCGTTAGAAGCGACCACTGTCGTGCCTGTTCGGCCATCGTTTGATACTGAAGAAAATGTAATACATCATCTGAGACTACGTATTGAAACTGACTTGTCTAGTAGACCTTGGCCCAGAAAGAGAAAGAAAAAATACTTAATTCACAGCACCAGCCTATGGAGTCCGTCTCACGGCCTGCAATGGCTAAATCTGATAAGGAGAAGGTTACGTGGAGTCCTGGCCCGACTATGGAGAAAAGAATCAGTACCATGAACGAAGTACAAATTATGGAAAAGCTGCGATCCGTTGTAAGTGCCAAGGACCCATCTCAGCTGTATTCGAAAATAAGGAAGATTGGCCAAGGGTGAGTGACCGCTGTGTCCCCTGAAGGAGCCGGTTTGACCAAACTTTTCAGGGCATCAGGAATGGTTTTCGTTGCCAAAACGCTGCTGAATGGCAAGAAGGTTGCTATTAAACAGATGGATTTATCTCAGCAGCCACGCAAAGAGCTGATCGTAAATGAGATCATTGTTATGCGGGAATCCCAACATCCAAACGTTGTTAACTTTCTTGATGCGTTCCTCGTACGAGGTTCAGAGCTTTGGGTTGTCATGGAGTATATGGAAGGAGGGGCACTCACAGACGTCATCGAGAATAATAAATTGGAAGAAAATCAGATTGCAGCGATATGCCTTGAAGTCAGTTCATCAAGATCAGTGACGGGGGTGGTGACTGACTGTGATGACCCTTCACTTTCTAGACCTGTCGCGGTTTACAACACTTACACTCTAGGTCCATCATTCATCGTGACATCAAGTCTGACAACCTTTTGATGAATACCCAAGGTGAAGTCAAGATAAGTTAGTTACCTTTACGTTCTGCAGCCCGGTTGCCCAAGCTGATATTGACGTCCCGTAGCCGATTTCGGCTTCTGCGCCAAACTTACGGACCAGAAGTCTAAGCGTGCTACTATGGTCGGAACGCCGTACTGGATGGCCCCTGAAGTTGTCAAGCAAAAGGAGTATGGTGCCAAGGTAGACATTTGGTCTTTGGGGATCATGGCTATAGAAATGATCGAAAACGAGCCTCCTTACCTCGATGAAGAGCCCCTTAAAGCTCTTTACCTGATAGCCACAAATGGCACTCCTACCTTGAAGTCACCCGAGAAACTTAGCCAGGATCTCAAACACTTCTTGAGCGTATGCCTTTGTGTAGATGTCGCGTTCCGGGCAACATCTACTGAGCTTTTAAAGGTGAGATAATTTTTATTTCTGAGATATATTCCGTTTGCAATAGCCCTGATTGTGTTTAAGCACGAGTTCTTGCAGTTAGCATGCTCTGTTCGAGATCTTGCCCCTTTACTGCGGTTCAAGCAAGGCACTGTGAGTTTTATTTATTCTGTATCAAATATGTATCAAAAGTGCTATTCGCTTATTATGAAGCAGCTGTAGATATGTAGTTGTCCTAGTCGCCGGTCATTCAGCTGTGTATATGTTAATGATGCTTGGCTTTTCTCGACTGCGTATAGGTGTTTTGTGATAATCGTGCCTGCTATCTTTCAAAGTCTATCTAGTGCCATCTGTTTCATCGCTCGCTCTCGAGAATCCCCAAATCTTGTCACTGTTTCTTTCACCCTCTGTAACAACGGCTTTGCTTATCTACATACACAATGTCAGCCTATCGCTTTGATATGATCGTTGATGGGGTTCTCTTCATGTTAAATTCGATTCATGGCAGGCATGAAATTTAGAAGAGACGAATATAAATAAAGAGTGCTGCTCGTTGCGCTTCATTTGATCGAAAGAACATTTTATTGGTTCTCCTGCTGCAGTTAATGGGTACTGTTCGGGGCTCGCGCGACCAATTTGCGAAGACGTTTCACAATCGCAATAAATCAAATTTTTCTTCAGACAGTTTTATCTACTTTATGAACGTCACATCATCGCATCGTTTAATCTCAAGCACGCAGAGAGCGTGGTAGCATGCAATATGAAGGACTAGACTCGCTAAGCTACGAGTGCCGCCAATCGTCGAACAGTTGGAATGTTGAGCCACGCTGGGACGTCTACCACGCAGGAATGATATGAGCGGCATCTAAATACGGAAAGAACACACTCACAGGTCTCCAAATTTACTATTTCTCTCGGTGGGGGTAACTGATATGGGCCCACATCGTCTGTTTCTGGCGCTAGCAGCAGCTGGTCATTTTTGTCCTCAGGCTTGACTCGAGCAGCGACGGCACGTAGGATCTCAGCGTTGAGAGGAGCTTCATAATCCGCAGTGTGATATTGGCTGATGAGTTTTTGAACTTGTGCAGGTGAAAGAATCCAGCAAACGTCAAAAAGGATGTCGATGTCATTCAGCGTAGCCTGACGAAATGGTAATTAGCGAACTTCGAACTCAATCAGTGGTCACCATCGTACGCTATTATACTTGCTTTTTTTAGTTGCAATAGTTTTGTAGCTTGCAAGAGATGCTCCAGTTGAAGAAGACCCTCGGGCATATCGTGGGCTTTGCACCACTCTTTACAGGCGAATATCAGCTCACAATCGCATAGAAGATGAGAATATCTAACCCTCAATCCGTGTGACGTTATACTGTATCTGCATAGCTTGGGAGAGGTCAGTGACAGACCATTCACCTGCGAAATGGACTTACCTCTTTTCCAGGAAGAGAAGTTCCGTCGCATGAGTAAATCATTGAAAGAGAGTTGCCCAATCAACTTGAGTAATTCAGTCATTACCTGATGAGTCACGCTCTCTTCCATGTAATAGATTTTCAAACACTTCCAGACCTTGTTCAGGAGGTTCAAAATATCGTCCATTTTAGCCGCTGGCTGTTGCGCGCCTCCAATACCGCCGAGCATCTTGGAAAACACTCCAGAGCCTTCAGATGTGATGAATCCGGGCAATGATTGGGACTCGATCAATGCAGGTACAACCATCTTGGACAGTTTTTTCTTGATCTCAAGCATGAAGGTGTGATAAATATTATACTCCAGAGAATCAAGATCATGCTTGACGACACCAAGCAAACGGATATAGCCGCGCCAGTCTGAATCGTGCCCGTTAGAGAAGTCATATCCCGGAACATAACCTTTCGATTCCTCATCTTCAGCGAAAGAAATGAACGACAGAATTTCCTGGATATTGGACAACCAGAAGATTCCTGGAATAATGATATCTTCGCCTTTAAATTCCTAAAATAGTTGGATGTCAGCATGTCAGAAGGTAACGATTTAGTCCTATGAATGATCACTTACCACGACATGGCGCTGCACAGCTGACATTACGACAGCCAAAAAACGCTCAGACTCTGACCTCATGTGTCTTTTCCACATTTCATTACTGACTAAGCTGATAAGATGTGCTGGGAACAAAACATCTTTAGCTGTTGGAGGTGCGTGCAAACTGGGGTTTGGGATTTTGAGCTGATAAATAAGACCTTGAAGAACATCATCATCAAGTGACACCTCATCCTCCAATAATCTGGTAATTTCATCTGAAGTATTGGCCAGTGAGGGCGAAAAAGGCAAATCCTGAGAGTCGCGCAGGTGCAGCGATATGTCTTGCGTGTATATGGTCGATGCTGCGCGAGGGTTGAGCTTCACAATTTGATTCGCATCTTGATTGCCACCTCCAACAAGCAAAGAACCGGCAGTCATCGAATGGCGTCTGTTACGCCGCCTAGCCAGAGGAATCTGGTCAGGTGCTGTGCCTAAACCGATAGTATTCTCAAAATGACGGAAACCCTGACCGGTAGACGGTGAAGACGGAACCTCTCGGGATCGGTTGCCCTTAGTCAAGGCGTTAAGAGTATTGGTCCGTGAAAGCTGTTCTCGTACATGAGACAGTTCTGTGCGCAACTGGTCAATGGTTGCCTTATCTCCAACGCTTTGACTGTTAGCGAGGTCAAGGGACGCTTTGGTTTCCTCAGTGGAGCATAATGCAGCATCAAGTTGTGCAGTAAGCAGTCGAATTTCCTCTCGTTGCTCAATGTCCTTGTCTGTCTTTCTGCGTAATTCAGACTCCACTTGCTCCTTCTGCGCAACGAGAGACTTGTAATTGCCACTTTCCGCTAAAGCGATTGAAAGCCTCTGTTCCAATTCCTGCCTTCCTATTAAAAGTTCGTTATTCCTTTGATTCAAGACTGCCGTCTCTCTCTCCAAAGCGGCAACTCGAGATACCAAATCCTTATTCTCACTGAGGCGCTTTTGAAGAGCTTGAGTGAGTTCAACTACCTTATTTTCAAGCTGATATGAAATCTCCTTCAATTTGGTGGCGGATTTTGCCTCAATTTTCAAGGAAACAAGTTCTCTCACGGCGAGCTTGCGGCGCCACTGTGATTGAAGAACGACAATACGTCTGACTTGAGTCTGATACTCACGCCGAGCCGCGCTACCAAAAGTACCATTAAGACAAGAGTACGGTTTATGTAGGAAAAGCTTTGGAACTCACCAGCTTCGGAAAAGACATTGCAAAGTCACAGCAGCAGTTAACTCCCTCATTTCATTTGCCCTTTTGCGTGCTAGATGACGACGGGCGACTGGCATTTTCATCGAATAAGCACGCTGCTAGATCAAAAGCCGTATTTTTTTCTTCACATACCCGTTTGAAGCCTTACAACATTCTCTTTCTCTTGAATATATCTTTTCCTGCTGAGATGGCCCCTTGCAGTACTCTGAATCCACAAAGTGACCTTGAGCTTTTTCAACTCGACCAGCTTCTTTCTAGACAGAACACCCCTCCACCAATTCTGAATCACTATAGCTCCTGACTTCAACTGGCTGTAGTGCTTATACGCAAGACGCCGCCGAATGTACTTTTGGATGGTAGTTGCAAGTTCATATTGCCTTCGTGAACGGAGGGATTCTAGGAAGGCTAAAGTGCCAGCCCGGAAAAAGATTTTTGTCAGACCAAGCTGATAGCGGTCATCGTTGTCAAGGGTTTTCTGAAGAATCAAGGAGCACAGTTGCTTAAGATCGAGACCTTGGTTCCACTCCTTTGAATGAAGCATCAGATGATATCTCAACAAAAAAACTGTCAGCATCAGCGCGCCTAACGTATGCACTCTGCACTCACCTTTCGGCGAATTGTGCATATTCCCACCGGGAGGGATAACCATTGCAGCTTATGCGAATGGTCTCCAAAACACCACATGCGCGAAGCTGGCTTAGAACTTGATGGGAATCCAGCTCCCAGGCCTTCTTCGCTTCGTTCGGTTTGATGCACCTAATATAATGGACATTGGTGTTATTAATGGTGTCCATCAAGCTCGTCAAAGAATTCTTGAACATCGAGCCCAGGGTCTGTTTGCGAGGCGTGACCCTTTTGGACATTACTAGAGGCGTTTTGAAGTTCTGCTGAGATGGCGCTTCTGAAGGTTTGAGCGCAAAAGCAAGTACTTCGCAAAGGAAGCCATTGGCTGAACTCTTCAGCAAAGAAAGGTGCTCTTCGGGCACCGAGTCCCGATTTTTTTCGACAAATCCTTCTACATCATATGTCACTTCATGTGCGTAATGTGTAATTGTGAAAGCGCCCTGCTGGAACCGCGGCTTTTTGAAAACTTGTTTTTGCCATGGTTGAACTAGCTGTTGATGTAGCTTGGTCGCAAACGAGGTATCTGATCCCCCTGGCAATCGAGATTCCTCATCAAGAAGTGCAAGCACTCCCATTTTGCCTTCTATGATATCAATGCAAGCCTGATTATCGGCAAACTCAATGAATTTCCAGCTGATTTGCTCTCGCACGTACTCTTCTTGTTCGAGCTAAGGCAGAAGAAGTTAATATCGTCCATGCGCCTTTACTTACCTTAAAAACATGGGCATAGAATTCTTGTTGAAGTTTCTCGTTTGCCCAGTTGATACAAAATTGTTCGAAAGAATTCTGTTTTCGAAGATCATCATCAGTTCGTAATTGCGCATGACTTTCGAGTAAGATGCTTACTTTGGTGAAGTGCTCAAACCCATACTGTTTACAGAGTTAAGACTGCCTGATCCGATATATTCATTGTGATGAAACTCTACTCACAATATCAAGTACGCCAATGAACTTCGTTGCATTGGAGCGTCCTCCATTATTCCCCCCTAGACTGTCGTTTACCACACAAACTAGCCACTGCGATTTCGATCAGCCACACCCCACGTCGAAAAGTCGAAAACGATTTAGTATCAGTTGGCGTAACGACTCACCTGGAATAAACTACTGTATATAAACTTAGCGACTGAGTCCCGTACAACCAAGGCTTGCGTGCTCCCCAAACTTGTCACTATCTTCTCGTTCCTGGTCGTCAACTGCTTCTTAATGATCCATTTCTTGAAATCTGAGAGCGGGATGCCGAGTAGATCGGTGGCAATGTTTAAGGCCGAGTCATCATCTGCTAAAGCTGCGTCGGTCCTTATTTGGGTTATTTTGATGTTACCCAAATGCAGTAGGGCGGCTAGTAACCTAAAAATATGCCATTGGCGCTCAATTGAGATCCCAACAGTTGACAATGCACTTTGGGTAACCGCAAACTCTTTGGAATCATCAACGCCTGGTATCGAGGTTGAAGTAGGCCCACCACCTGCAAGATATCCAAAGTCTCGAGGGGCCATTGATAACGAGAGATCCTTGCGCTCTTTCGAAGGAGCGCCGGCAAGCAATTGGTAAAAGATATGATAATTGCGCTCCGAGATAGGTTGGTAAGTTAATCGTGACCGCTCAAGGAGATAAGTTCTAATGCGAGCGCCAGTGATTTCGTTTGTTCTGTTGAACAAAATCTGCAAGGTCATTAGTTTATGTGAGGCATTAACAGAATGGTGAACCTGAAATTACGTGCCTCAATGTATTTCCCAAAGCGCGAACTGTTATCGTTCCGAGTTGTTTTGGCATTGCCAAATGCCTCCATAATAGGATTGCTTGCCAAGATCTGCTTTTCAATCTCGCTCATGCCATCCTCACCAACGACGGTCGACTGGGTCGAGCTGTCGTGGTGAGCTGACGCGAAGTATTTGAGGATATACTTGGCAGCTACTGTCTTGCCAGCTCCACTATCGAATGCGCTTGCTTGAGCACTGGGGTAGTGATCCATACGGAAACTCGACTCACCTTTCGCCACTGACGATAATAGTCTGATCCCCAGCACCAGTTGGATCAACACCTCCTCCACCGTCACCCCGCCGCATAGAATCAAGCGCTTCTTCTGCAATGGCAAAGACATGAGGTTCTCGCTCCCCTTTCTTTTGACCTGCGTACAGTTTCACAAAAGCTGTTTCATCTGGTCAAAAAGGTCTAAATTAGCGACGTACACTGTGATTTGAGGATACATACATATGTTGAGTGGAGTAAACGGATTCATGGAAAGCTGAGTTTAAGTTGTTAAGTCTCAAATAATGTTGCGGCTGGGAAACGGACATACCAAGACAATACCAGAGTATGTGTAAGGATAATGCTGCATGTACCGGGTAGCCATTGCATGCAAGACTGTAAGATAAAATATCAGCCAGGACCGCTCGAGAGCATCAACATAGCACACTCACCCGACGGCTCGTTGAGATTACTCAAATTGGCCAAGTCCTCTGCGGTCTCCAATGCAGGCGGATTTCTCAAAGCTGGCAAATAGTCCTGACCCAATGATGAAGTTGTGGTTCGTAGACTGGTCGGATCTGTTGTTGCGCTTTGTAAGGCAGACAATGGAAATTTGAGTGTCTCGTTCGTAGTAGGATCAGAGTCGTGAGACACGATCATAACGACTTCAGAAGAAGAATCCCCATCTGTCGGAAGATCGAGAGATTCGACGGTACCAGCCACCCACCCAGACGAAGGTTGGGATATCCATACTAGAGTCCCCTTTGAATATAAGGAAGTCATGTGTTAAAGGCGTCAAGTAATATGGAAGAAGGAAAGTACACGAGGACGTGGGTTGAGTTACCGAAATATCAGGTACCCCAAATCGACGTCAGATTATTGGGGTATCGTATGATGGCGAATTGTCGACTGTCGAAAGGTCGGGACTGGATATGATATTTCACTGAGTTTATGAGGTATATTCCTCTTGCCAGATGATATTTGGACAGGCCGTTGTGGCAAGATTCGGGATAAGAGGTGGATTTCTAAATTTATTGCTGTAGTGAGGGAAGCAAGGAGGGACGGGGGTGGCTGACGCGCAGCGATGAGTCGACGTACAGTTGGTTTTGAACCTTTCGTCGTCTTCTCGTTCGTTGCTTGTTGTCAGGCAGCAGCTGCACGCAGCCCAATACTACTACTGTATACGTAATAGTACGTTTCAGAATATTTATGGATTATTTCTTAAATTTCTAAGTGAGCCGGCCCCTGCCGCTCTTTTTTACCCACGTGGAGACAACGGAATCAAATATGAGATGAACACGAATTTTATGACCATATTATGCATGAAACTGGGATATTTAAAGGTCAAATATTCATCCCTAGGAAGAAAGGCTTGATTCTTCAGTATCGTCTTATGAAATGTTATGTCTTAAAATACCTCCATATGCATAAACAATGGTCGTTTGAAAATGGTCGAAAAAGGCCAAATTCACCCCGACAGTCTCACCCAAAAGTTGCATTTTGCGACAAGCCCCTCGACGGACATTTGGCTCGTCTGTTTTTTTTTGCGACAAGCCCCTCGACGGACATTGGCTCGTCTCGTGACGAGACGAGCCAATGTCCGACGAGACGAGCCAATGTCCGTCGAGGGGCTTGCGTCGAGCCTACTGCCACCCAAATTTTAGAATTATTTAGCAAGAGAAAACTAGAAAATTCATATTAACGAAAATGGTTAATAATAGCCTTGCTTATAGGCCCGTTTTTATTAAGGTTTATAAGTATTACTTTGGAAGTGAAAGAGATGGTGACAACGGGGCTTCCGCGCACTTGCCACATCTTTCAAAAAGGATCAAACGGCGTGAAATGCCGAATCATAATAATCAACTTCCGAGCAGACTTGTTGCGTCGGGCATTATTCGGCTGGGAGAAAGCCGGCCGACGGTACAGCGAGGAGCTTCCGTGTCGCCTGAGCCTTGCATAGCGCCGTATCACATATAATGAACCAAATATTTAAATGCATCGCACTCTTGACTTTGCACACTCCGGTCCCGGTTTATCATTTCGTCCAGTACTCGCCACGTTCTACTTCCCCACTATGCTTTACAGATCAGCCCTAAGAGCTTCCCGATCTTTCACCCCTCGACTCGCATCAACGAACAGCAGGCTTGTCTCGTCCCTCGTCTTCCTCGAGCATAAAGCTGGGAAGCTCAATGAAGCTTCACTCAGTGCTGTGACTGCTGCTAAGACATTAGGCAATGACGTGAGTCTTTAAAGAGACGGTTTTGTACTCACTGGGCATTTCGCAGACACATGGCCTTCTTGTAGGCACCAAGTCCGAAATTGAAAATGTCCTTGATAGGACTAAAGAGTACAGTGATACAAATTTCATAATGAGTTACGCTCATTGAGCGGGATAATTGTAGGATCAAAGACCTATCCAAAATTTACTTGGCGACATCAGACACTTACTCGCACTCTCTCGCTGAACGTAAGTGCCCGTTACATGGATGCGATGCACGTCATTTACACCGACTTCTTAGCCCTAGCGTCCTTACTTGCCTCTATTGCATCAGCGAAGGATGTCTCCCACATTTTCGCAGCGCACACGGCTGTTGGAAAAAACATCTTTCCCAGATTGGCTGGATTGCTAGACACGTCTTTGGTGGGTCGTCCTAGAACACACAACGCATTTTTTAACTGAACTCCCATTACCACGGAAGATTGCCGATATTATTGCCCTTGAATCATCAGGCGACACTTTCACTCGACCAATTTATGCTGGTAATGCGGTTCTGACCATAAAATCGTCCCCCAAAGATTCTGTCAAAGTTGTGACTGTGCGATCTACAGCGTTTGACAAAGCAGCTGTTGCAAACGGATCTGCGGCCGTTGAGGATGTTGATATTATAACCGTTGACAGTGGGTTAATGTTGAATATCCATATTTCTTCCACTTATATCACACCAGCTCCTACTCAATTTGTTTCCGAAGAATTGACCGTATCTTCTCGCCCTGATCTAGCATCGGCTGCTAGAGTCGTATCCGGTGGTCGTGCACTCAAATCTAAAGAAAGCTTTGACACAATTTTGGACCCTCTTGCTGATTCACTTGGCGCTGGTGCGTTTCTTTAAATTCTGTCCTCCGAGTCTGTTTCAACTAACGCGGTTTGTCACCCATCAGCGGTTGGGGCATCGAGGGCTGCGGTAGATGCAGGATATGCCGATAACTCTCTTCAAGTTGGTCAAACAGGCAAGGTGAAGTACCGTTTCCCATGAAGTTGGTACATCGTTTTCTTAATTGTTTTCAGGTCGTTGCCCCTGAGCTATATGTTGCGATTGGTATTTCTGGCGCAATCCAACATCTGGCAGGCATGAAAGAATCAAAGATGATCATCGCGATCAACAAGGATCCGGATGCTCCTATCTTCCAAGTAGCTGATGTGGGACTTGTCGCGGATCTCTTTGAGTCCGTGCCTCAGTTAGTTAAAGAGATTGACAATGTCAAGGTCTAGACTTGAAAGAGCACGGGATGAGGCCAACGGAAGCAACGTCTGTATGCATTCCTGCGTTTTAACATTGTCCGTCATGTGGCGAGGCTCTTGACCTCCCGACTGCAATCGTAATACCTTGATTTTTCATTACCCGCAGTTTCGATACTACCTTAGGTGATCTTGCCATGAATGTGTGCAACTAGCTTTTCTGCATCATATACTAAATTGGAGGAGGACGATAGACCGCCTCCAGTGAGTGCCATGTTCCCTCTTCTTCTGTGCGGTGCGAGTGAACGTTCGCGTACTGTCTAGAGAGTTGACAAACTATACATCAGCTGACCCCTGTATAGTTATAATTAAGTATGCTACTAAAAAATGTAAAAATGGTTCCGTAAATATGGCTAAGAAGCGTGCTCATTATGGGATTAGTTTTACTAATCGTCGATTAGATGATGTTTTTATTACTCTTGCATGAAGTAGAATCCAATGCATAGAGTACCATCACTGGATAATAGTGCTGGCTTGGGGCTACATGTACATATAATTATCATCTATCCTCCATAGTAAAAGGCCATATACTACAAGGTCCATATGCATGACCTTCGACCTTGACGATAATTATATGTACATGTAGCCCCAAGCCAGTACTATTATCCAGGGGTGGTACTCTATGCATTGGATTCTACTTCATGCAAGAGTAATAAAAACATCATCTAATCGACGATTAGTAAAACTAATCCCATAATGAGCACGCTTCTTAGCCATATTTACGGAACCATTTTTACATTTTTTAGTAGCATACTTAATTATAACTATACAGGGGTGCACCGCAGTCACTTTCAGATTTAACACTCACATATACAAATAATTGACTACTGTTGCGTACCATATTATCATACTCAAACATTCTCATCAGGTCTCCTAGCGCCCCCGTTCTGCGTGCATCAGTTAGGCCATCTAGCTATCGGTTTGTGATGGCTTAAAGCTGTGACTTGTAAGTCGTTCAGTCTCACACTCTGCATGAATGTAAGCACGGCCGGGCGGAAAGGGCCACGGCCCATCCTATCCCGATGTCATCTATCATCAATCGGTGTACTGTTGCTGAAAGTTTGTAACTTATATGTTCATTGGGTTGCAGACTTGACGACTATTACGTATATATCACTCAAATCAGATTTCGCACAACACTCTTAATGAGCAGCTTTACACCAGCCTTCAGGCTGCATCATACTCACTCATCTTCTGTCTCGCCAACTGCTTCCAACGACGTTGCACCAAGTTCGCCTACCCCAAATCAGCCACATCAGTTAGCTGCTCGTTCTCCCCTGTACGCCACTTCTCCTAATTGCGCCAGTAAAATCACCAAGGGGTCCTCATTGTCTTCTTCAACCGCTCACCATGGCCTCAAATATGTCCGGCCCTCGACATCCCCGCTTCTAAGGTCGCCAAAAGGCGAATCGTTTTCAGCTTACCTCGGTAATTGGGGTTCTCAAGAGCTCATCACCTTTCTGAACATTCACAAATGTGGACAGTACTTAGCTATATTCCAAAAGAACGATATCAATGGCAAAATATTGTTAGATCTTGATATGACTGCACTCAAAAGCATGGGTATTGGCAAGATCAGCGAACGGGTAAGGCTTATTGGTGGTATCAAAGATCTTAGGAGGTGTGTCGCGGATGAATCAATCAGGGCGCCCTTCACTCAGCGTAGTTATCCATCCGAACGAACGTTGCTTCCAAGTCTCCCGTCACATAGCAACGTCTTGCTGGATAAATGGGATTGCTCAAGTTCAGCCTCCCGTTTGGGCAAACGGCAAATAACCTTGCGGCCTCCACCTCTTGATCTTCAGGGCCATATGCCTCCTAGATTGCTATCACATGCGTCCCTGGGCATTGCTACGATCGACACTCATGACATCCACACGACGAACTCAAAAATAGAAGTCTACATCCAACAAAATCCGCCTGGCCAGCCCCAATCTATGCCTACTAAACGTTCGGATAGCTTGACCCTTTGCGCAGCACCATCTCGCAATGTCGGGCGACGATCTCCAAGTTCTCGCCATTTTGAAGGCTGCAAGTCACAGACCGATGGCCTCACTACACTGAATCTGACGTTGGATCGGCAAGTGCCTTCGTCCACCATGAACAATGTGACGCTCCGGGAAGATTGCCACTTGCAGCGAGAGGAAAGGCTGCCATTATCTCATCAAGTCCCGCACTCCAGGAACGCATTCGCATCTCCTCACAAGACGTCGCTTTCGGGCCGATGCCCCCTCGCACGCGGTGATACTACTTCACATCAGCCCTCTGGACCAGCCATCGCAGAACAGGACAGCCCTGTAAATTATAGGATCTCAAATACCGTCACAAATACCAAAGAGATCTCCCAAGGAGATTTGAAGCAACCATTTGTAATGAAGTCATTAGAGTCTCAGTCACACCTGTTAGCGGGTGTGTCCGATATGAGCCATGACCCAGTGACAGATGGTTTTAAGCCCAAAGGAAAGGCTAGCGTCCCTTTGACTGTTATGTCTTCCTCGGATATCTCTGCAGTGAATGCGAACCCCGCGGCATTATCTCTTGCCGACCTTCGTCGGCAGCTCGTCAAATTTATAAACACAGAAGATGACACCATTCGTACTGTCAATGTAATGCATGTGACAAGCGGAGTAGAAATACTGGAAAGGGCTCTTAAAAAATTTGGGAAATTCGGAACTGGCATACACGGCAGCCCGGACGTATATGGCGACGAAGACGGTGACGGAACCTTGGAAATTGATGGTTGGGAAGTATACACTGAAAGCACCCCCGACGAAAGCTGTGAGTTATTTCCGCACTTGGTATGTATGTATCTTAATTGTGCAACCGCAGCCAAACCTTTATCGGAATTTAATCTGCTCAAGACATGTACATTCCATCGCGAAGGAACGGCTATCCAAGACAAAGGATTGTTTTTGCGCAAGAAACAGCGAATGCAAAAACGGAAAAATATCCAAGATTTCTTTGGTGAAACACCGCCTCCTTCTATGTCTCCTACTTCTCCAACCCTCATCACAGGGCCTCATTTGAGTCTTGTGCAAGGCAAATCGCAACCTACATCAGGATCTGCTTTTTCTTCTTCAAGTAGACTATCCACTTTGACACACAAGGGTCGAAATCGGGCCAGTATGATCAGCGTGATGTCCGGCTTGGGGGTACCAATAATTAACACGCTTCCCTCTCCCCAGGGCAACGGGCTTCGTCTCACCGGATCAGTACATTCTCACGAGAAAAAATCTATGTACAACTTCTTTGGGCATCGACCCCCTAGCGAACTAATATCGAATCACCTGACGGATTATTTTCCCTCGGCAAAAAAGAGCGATGTCGAAAAGGCCCGACATAGTCTACTCCGCTTAAGCGGCGGTACAGTCGCATATAAGAAGAGCGGGATTTATGAAGGGGATAGCACACCTGATCATTGGTCGAAGCCCGGAGATAATCAACCTCCTTCACTTCCTCCTTTCGAGCCCTCACAGGACACACTGTCTGACTCACTTCAAGCATTTGCATCCTCGACTCCTGTACATCTATCCCGCCCAAAACATACCGTAGCTTTGCGTCGAAGGCGCGACTCTGATAGCTCCTCCCGCTCGCATACGTCCATGTTGATGCAGACACGACGAAATCGGGATCACAGCGACACCACTAGTTTGTTGACCGTTGATGAAATCACCGCCGAAGTTGAGAACCGGAGGGTCAGTACAATACAAAGAGGAGACTACATTGAGGAAACGGAAGATTCATCGTCTATCGAAGGAGATACGTTACCCCAGGACGACGAGAGCAAAGGGGTTTTGCGTGCGATTTGCAGTGATAGCAACAAGCTTGTTGACAGTGGAAAGAGTTACCAAGGAGATAGTGATATTGACCAACAACATGAGTTAGAAGACGAAGAAGAAGACAAATTAGACGACGACGAAGAGGAGGAAGAAGAAGAAGAGGAGGAGGACAACGAACAGGGGAAAGCTTTTACGTCTACCGGTTGTGCGTTGTCAGATCTTGCAATCACAAAGCTGAACTAATGTTTAGCTTACAGCCAAGAGAATAATCAAATGGATCAAAGGAGCTCTGATTGGCGCTGGGTCTTTCGGATCTGTTTACTTAGGCATGGATGCACAGTCTGGTTTACTTATGGCTGTCAAACAAGTAGAGCTATCCGCCGGGAGTGCCAAAAACGAAGACAGAAAGAGAAGTATGCTCTCTGCTCTGGAGCGTGAGATTGAGTTGCTCAAAGAGCTTCAGCACGAGAATATTGTTCAGTATTTAGGTAAGAATTCGTTTTGGTGGAAAATGTGGACGCTGACTCCTTTATCAAGATTCCTCGGTTGACGCTAATCATCTCAATATTTTTCTTGAGTATGTTCCAGGCGGCTCAGTTGCAGCGCTCCTCAACAACTACGGCGCATTTGAGGAAGCGTTAGTTCGAAATTTTGTACGTCAAATCCTTACAGGGCTGAATTACTTGCATATGAGAGGGATTGTACACAGGGATATCAAAGGCGCCAATATCCTGGTAGATAACAAGGGGGGAATCAAGATATCGGACTTCGGTATCAGCAAAAAAGTTGAGAACAGTGAGTATTGACAAAGCACAACTTCGAATAGACCTCCTGAATGGCGTTATACTGACTGATTACTCCATTGATTTGCTATACCCAAGGTCTAATCACTGGCCTCCGTACTAACCGCCCGTCGCTCCAAGGTTCAGTTTTTTGGATGGCCCCAGAAGTTGTTAAGCAGACCTCATATTCACCGAAGGCAGATATCTGGAGTGTCGGCTGCTTGGTAGTTGAGATGTTGACGGGAACTCATCCATGGGCCGATCTTACACAGATGCAGGCCATTTTCCGAGTCAGTAGGGGCATAGAGTTCTGAGCAACAGTTTGAAATTGAAGCTCGCTGACGTACCCCTTCTAGATTGGCTCATTAGCCCGTCCTGCTCCGCCCTCTGATATCTCTGTACAGGCCGATGAGTTCCTCCGCAAGACTTTCGAAATTGAACACGCCAAACGCCCCACAGCTGCTCAACTCTTAAAGCATCCGTTCATTGGCAGTCCGCGAGTCCGGACAGCAGCATCGAATTTCATCAACGGAGCTATCGCCTCCGAGACAATGGAAGTGCAAGTCGTAGAAGAATCGTGAAAGACTAGATCTCGGTTGGATCGATATATGATGGGCATACATTTTCTGTATATTTTATAGATGCCCGGTTGATGTTTTATCAGATAAAATATATGTCGTGTCCATGGAGAATAATATGTTATTTTCACCCTTATGGCCTTTGACCCCACCTGACGATGTGCATCATGGACTATGATCATTTTAATATTGACATTTATGCATATATACAGACACTGGGTACAGGCTCAGAAACTTGTGATTTCAGCAGTAGTAATAAAGGCTGTAGCTGAAAGTTTTGTTCTCGAAACTCTTCTCACCACCAGCAGCTTCTGAATGGTATAATAACAAAACTGTAACAAAAATGGATTAAGAAAATGGGTGCATTCAAAGTGCGATTATTTCCCCGATTATTTCAGCGATTTTGCGATTATAAACGCGATTTCGGCGATTAATCGAACCACCTCTGGAGGTGGTTCTACTCTTTCTGAGGGGTAAGTTAATTATTAGCTGTCTGACGTATTCACAAATTACACGGCGTCGGCAGGCTCAGTGCCGTGACATGGAGACCATCGATCTTTCTTAAAACTGGGCCCTACAATTCAACCCATTGGCCATCGTGAAAGGGAAAAGACAAAAGACTTGTACTTTTTCAACGGAGACACGAAGTGGTGTATTGAAAATGTTCAGATCATGATCATGTCGCTGGCCCCATCGTTCTACGTATGTAAGCGTGTGATGCGCTGGGCTGGGTCTTAATTCACCACATAGATCGTCATCCCAAACCAGTTACTGTAAAGTATTCCCATCGGCATTGGAATGGGGGACAAAACCTAGCACTCAAAGGGGTATGAGGTTACCTCTAGTAGTTCTCATTAGGTTGGGTGGTTTGTTGGACAGTACATGTGATTTATATGTTGTTGCTATGACGAACAATGGATCAGAATGTCACTTTGTGTAGTTTGAAGGAGTGCGCAATTTAAGAGAGGGGGTTTCGGTAGTTTACCTGTTGAGATAGATGGCGTAGATGAATAAATGATGTGTTGTGACTCGGGCCCGGTGTTTGACGTATTATCAAGGCTAGGAGGAGGCATTCTCATTGGGATTTGGAGCTGAGTAAGTGTCTACTGTCAACTTTCGAAATAAAGAGGTCCATATTGCAAGAGCGCATTGGAACTACCTGGGCGCTCAATAAGACCGTAAGGCATAGGATTGCTCCATAGGGACTTTTTGTACCGTTCCTGCCTCATCCTGAAATGACGATGTTAGCAGAGGATGTGAGTTCTATAATTGATGATGGGTAGTTACGCCCTTCAGCGAGATGGGATCTAGGAATACCATCCATATTCTCCCTCGCTGGTGATAAATCAGAATGAAATGGAGGTGTAAAAAGTGGCGGCTTTTCTCGCTCACACGTTGAGATTTTTTACTTCCATAGGTTTCCTGTATGGTCCCACGGCCGCTGCTAGGTTCTATTTCAGAGCTTGCATGGTAGCCGCGACGTCATCCACTGTAGGGAGATTGTATCGACGATGATCATGTTGTTTCGGGTTTAGTAGGCGTGAGCGGATTTGCCTACAGCGGAAACGTTAGCTATATTATACAACTGTGAAGTAAAACGCACTTACATGAGGCTCTCGCTGCAGTCTTGCCTTAACTGTTAGGAGTTATTTGATATAAAAATCTACACACAGCGACATCTGCTGAATCCGCCTGAGGATTGCCGATCACAGTAGTTGACGGCATTTCAACTCTGTCAAGTTGGTGGACTCTGCTATCTTCGTTAAGGCCGATCACAGTAGTTGAAGGCATTTCAATTCTGTTAAGTTGCTGGACTCTGCTATCTTCGTTAAGTTCGGACATACCGACCTGAGCATAAATAGAGGCGTCTCCAGGCGCAGACAAAAGGAATCTGATGAGATGATAAGACTCGGCTGCAAATGGGTAACAGATCGAATGCCTTTGAGTCCCCAGACGGATTGATGTCGATGTTTGAAGCCAATAGACGGCATAGCCAAAGCGCGGTTATAGCTGCGAAGGTCGCTTCTGAAGCCGGCTGCATTCTAGGTGATTTCACAGAGGTATGATCAAGGGGACTGGGTAGAAGGGAGGCGTACCTTCCGAATTACTGGTCGAAAGCTTAGCTCGTAAAGTTCAGGTTCAGGATCTGTAGGCAGAGGTAGCTGTACAGCTTCATTGGCACATCATGTATTGTAGGGTTAGCAGCTGGAGAGCTTTGCCACTTCCGGTCGCCATCCGCATGCTCGTCTATCCAAAATCTAACATGATATTTTGGGCATAATACGTCACAGGCAGCCAAGTTATGGCGATTGCTGTTTGTTGTTTGGTTCGAGGGGCCATAAAACTCGGGGGCACGTCACCGCCAGGGAGAGGATTTGGAGGACGGTGACGGTTGGATGAGTGTGACTGAGGAGGTACAGTTGAAGAAGGCGGGTCTCCAGGGTGTTTAGGGACAGGGGATGGAAAGAGGAGTCGTCGGGATAGGTGCGTTTTAGCGGAATAAAGGCAGTTAAAGCAGTTTATAGTGCAGTAGAAGGTCCAGGAATCCGTGGCATGAGAAGATACGTATAACAGAAGAAGAAACGTAAAGGAAGTTCTAGAAACGGAAGGTTATTCCACGAACGACGACGAATAGGGAAGCTCACGGTGCGATTTTTTTTCTAATCGATTTTTATAAAAATCGGCGATTTAGCTGTGAGTGGCCCAGGTGACGTTAATAATTTCAAACCGATTTCTGGACCTCGGAGTTAGGTAAATCTCCGTCTACAAAGAGATGACCAGAGGTTCAAATCTCCAGAAAAAGCGAGAAGTTCCATGTCATGACATCAGGCAAAAATCGATAGAAAATCGATGTCAAAAGGTCGATTTTTTTTTAATCGATTTTTTTGTAATTAGGATTATTAACAAAAATCGATCAAAAATCGATGGAAAATCGATGGTTAATTAAGCGCCAAAAATCGACGATTTTTGAAAAAAAATCGCATCGTGAGCTTCCCTAATGAAACCGGGGCGGCGGCGATATCCGCCATGCATATGAAAAAAAAAAATCCATGCCTTCAGGCACGGTCACGATTTTTTTTGGCGACGTTTTTCATGTCCATGGTTCGATGCATGCACGTCTGAAAAGGGTATAGACATGTAGAGACGATTTTCGTCTACGTAACGGTGGCGGTTGAATGGGAGGTTGTGGGGGTCACGGATGAGAACGAAGGCGAAAAGTGAGGAAATTTTCAAAGGTGACACGGGGAATATTAATATATAAAGATAAGTTAGATTCTGTTTGTATATTTTGTCTCCCTGAAACCGAGGGATTGATCTGCTGGATGGTAGATATGATGCTTTTGGACCACTGTTTCTTTCGTTCTTATTTGTCTAAATGGACTACTTTATATTTATACATGATGTCAATACCATCTAAACAAGTCCCATACGCTTCGTTACCATCTGTCCGACGATATGCTTCGACCTAGTCTTGCGATATGATGCGAATACCAGCTATGATTAAATATGAGCAACTTCGTAATGCTTTGCAAAGTAGAATAGCGACTAACACGCGCGTGCAGAGGGGACGTTGGGTCTAGGCGATGACACAAAGGGTCATGCCACCAGGGTGGGCCTCCTGGTTGCGAGGAGCTTCAGAAGAGGAAGTGGCGGCAGAAGTGAAGGTGGTGAAGATGGCAGTGAAGGCGTCCATTATTGTAACTGGTTGTGGAGTAGCGATGGTTGGTTGCTGGTCGGTAGTGAGGATTGAGTTGCTGTCTAATGAGCGAGAAAAAGGGGGAAGCCTCGAGCTTTTTATATGCCATTGCACTGTGGTGAGGGCACCGGGTAATACTTTGATGATAATTTGAGAGCTTGCCGAAGAACAATAAGAACTACATATCCTGCCGGAGAACAATAGAACATTTTGAAAGCCTTTGCCGATTAAACAAAAAGACACTCGGCGCTGATGCTGGAGAAACAACAAAAGAAAACTTAGGTTTTGGCGGAATCTGCAAAAAGCGTAAAAGGCCTCTCTCTTTCATTGTTTCTTTGGCATCAGCGCCGAGTGTCTTTTTGTTTAATGTGTCTTTTTGTTTAATCGGCAAAGGCTTTCAAAATGTTCTATTGTTCTCCGGCAGGATATGTAGTTCTTTATTGTTTTTCGGCAAGCTCTTAAATTATCATCAAAGTATTACCGGGTGCCCTCACCACAGTGCAATGGCATACAAAAAGCTCGAGGCTCATTAGTCCAGCTCCTGTTCCTTCAGGCCTGGCTATTCGTTCCTCATAAGTCCAGATTCTGTTTCGTCAGCCTGGCAATTCCTCCATCTAGCTCTGCTAGACTAGATACCTTTACTTTCTATTGTCGAGTCCTACATCATCCGAGTTGAGCGCCGCGCAGCTACGCTGACTGAGACGTGACGCCTGTGACACTTTAGCATCACATCCCAAGCTTCAAACTTAATGCTACAAGTACAACTGTAGACGAACGATCGAGAACACAACTAAAGTAGCATAGGGTGCTTTCCAGCTTCCTCGAGGACACAGATGCAGCTGCAATTTCACGGACTTGTCAGAGGGCTATCTCTTCCAGCAATAGCCTTCAACGGATAAGTGAGGAGGACGGAAGGTAATGAGAGGAGAGGACAACAATAGTGGATCGACGAGTACTTACAACTATGAAATGGCAGTCATACACATCTCAACCTCTGCTGACTCCTCGTTCTCACATTAACCAGTTCCACATCTATCTGCGTCGTCGGAACTCTGTAGCAAAGAAGCTTGTAGAAGGTTGACGATTTCTTTATCTCCGTGTATCTCCTTGCCCTCTCGAAGACTGATGAACAAGGCCGCGGCCGTAGATAATGAGGTATGCTCGGACGCGGACTGAAGCGGAATAAGGAAGGGTCATAGCCATAACCATGCTGACAAGGAAAGGAAATGGTTAAGAATGAGTACGGATAAAGAAGGTAAGGGCCTGTTCGGCAACCGCGAAAAGTGATGACTTTGCCAAAGTCACCAGCCAAATTTGATTCCGTCCAAAAAAGTCACGACGTGAGATCACCGCCGTGACTTTGACGCTTTCGTCCTGTTCGGCGTCGAGTATGACTTTTGTCCCAAAATCACCGGACAAACTCACCTCGATTTTGAGGCGAGTTTGAAAAAAGGCCAAACTCACCAGTCAAAGTCACCAGGTACGCGCACGGTTCGATTCAGATTTTTGGTCCCGGGAGAAAGTCAAATCACTGGTCACAGCAAAAACTCATACCCTTCTGAAAGTCACAGAAATTTTTTGAAACGCGCAAGAAGTTGCCGAACAGGCCCAAAGGTAGGGCGGAGATTATTTTTTGGGAGGTCGAGCGGCGATAGCCACGTGACATGACACCACTACCTACTACTGCCTGTTAATGAAACCTGTATGCCACACAAATTGGCTCGTTCATCAGAACCGCTGGCAACGAACGAGATGGACCATACCAGTAATAATAGATGCAACCAGTACTGCTGTGGAAAATCGAACAAAACGGCCAACTGAAATGATCAATGGCCCCTCCGACGAATGAAAAGCCAGACGAAATGGTCTGGATGGAGTGGTAGGCACGGTAGTACTTACACGGGATGTTTTTGATTCCTCTTATGGGTGGAATGTATTATTAGTGATTATGAGCTTACGATTGACAGTCGTTCATTAATAAGGCGTGACAATTAGAATTGTAATATGATGCGTACTCATTCTCTTCTCCGTAGGACGAGTATCAAGAGCCATCCTTCTTGCCCGTCACATCATTTGCTTTCTTCAGGAAGATAAGTGATCAAGAGAAAATTTCAGCAACATCACAGACCATGTAATCTTGTTACTGGGTATCAACGCAAACAAATGGCTGGCGTACATTCTCGTAAAAAGACCGACTTTCATGCCAGCCAGCAACAGTGTAACTTGGTCTGCCACATATTTTGGCGAGTAATAATGCCGCATACTGCCGACTATTTGGGATCTTTTGTCCTTAAACTGAAACTAAAAAGTATTGAGCCTCGTTGATCATCTCTCTTTCATCTTCTACTTCGCTTCACTATCCAGCTTCCAAGATGTCCGCCGCCGACCTAGACTATTTTTCAGAAGATGAGCAGCGTGAGATTGAAGCTGAGCTCGACACTGGCTTCAAGGACATTGAGGAAAAGTGCGTGATCTCCATCAAATGATTGCGACCTTTTGTGACCATGGATTTGACTGATTCACCACCATTTTAGGTATGCTGTGACCGCCCAGAAGGGCTTTGAGACGATGTTGGTCGTCGACAACATTCCTATCGTAGACGGTAGTAAGAAGCAGAGACTGTTGGAGCGATTGAGACAGACATTCGCCAAAGTGGGCGCGCCCATCGAGGAGGAAAGTATAGACATGCCTTGGAACGCAGCAGCTGGTACTAACAAAGGGTACCGGATCGTCAATTCCTGTTTCATTATATATGTTGACTTCTCTTTTCCAATAGTTTCGTTTTCCTGACATACCCCGATGTGAAGGAAGCGGAAAATGCCGTCCACACTCTCGACGGTGTATCCTTTGGTAAAAACGTGCTGCACGTAAATCGATTTGGAGACATTCAACGCTTCGCCAGTATGCCTGTTGGAGAGGGCGATCTGCCATCGGGCTGGAAAGAAAAGGAGTATATTGAGAAGGTGAAGTTTGGTAACTGTCTTATGCTGTCGGAAGCGACTAACATTTTATCAGGATTACTTGCGAAATTGGCTTGGGGATATTGCTGGGAGAGACCAGTATGTAACCTTCTGGGAAACAGAGGTTACTGTCTGGTGGAACGGACGCAATGGAACCGCCGAGGCATTAAAGGGGCCCGACGGTAAACCTGTGAAGAACAGTGTGGGTCTGATTTGTATCTGTTAATCATCAGTTTGGTTGTCATGATGTTGACAGCTTAAATTTAGAAATGGGGTGAGTTGTACCTACAGTGGTCCACCATGGGAACCTACTTGGCTTCGCTTCATCGTGTTGGCGTTGCCCTATGGTCCGGTCCCAAACTCGATGGACCCATTGGCGTCAATGTGCTCAGATTCACTCACCCCAATGTTCGGCTTATCCAATTTTCCCCCTGCGAGAATTATCTCGTTACCTGGTCAGAAGATCCTCTTCCAAATTATGAGAATCATCCCAATGCAGCTCTGCGAGACACTTTCGGTCCTGAAGACGAAGGAAACCAGTATGTCATTTGGGACATCAAGACGACACGTGTTCTTCGGACATTCCCTGGTGATAAATCTGCAATTGGGGTAGATGATACTCAATCCCGCATGTCGTGGCCAACCTTCAAGTGGTCTGCGGATGACTCGTATATCGCTAAGTGCAATGTCGGCGCGGGGATTTCAGTGTATGAACTGCCCACTATGGGATTGTTGGATAGAAAGAGTATCAAAATCGAGGGGGTACAAGACTTTGAATGGTGTCCTATGAGCCAGAAGGATTTGATAGCGAGACAAGAAGGAAAGGGAAAGGAGTGTGTTCTAGCCTTCTGGACCCCTGAAGCTCAGAATCAGCCCGCTAGAGTGAACATAATGGCTGTACCAAGCCGGACGATCTTGAGATCAAAGAACCTGTTTAATGTCTCTGAAGTACGTGTCATTATTAGCGTGATATCAACTTGCTGATTTTTCTCTATCCCAGTGTAAATTCTATTGGCAGAGTCAAGGTGATTTCCTTTGTGTAAAGGTTGATCGCCATGCTCGAAAGGCCAAATCCAAAAAGGCAACTTCGTGCAATTTAGAAATTTTCCGCATGCGCGAGAAAGATTACCCTGTGGAGGTTCTTGAATTTAAAGGCATGTTCATCCAGTTAGAGCTTGTTAATTGAGGCAGCTGACCTCTGTCTCCAGATTACGTTCCGCAATTTGCATGGGAGCCTTCGGGCACTCGCTTTGCCATCGTTCTCCAAGCAGAAACAAATCTTCCATCGGTCTCAGGGGCGTCGACCAAGTACAGCATCGATTTCTATCAGCTTGATTCCAAGAAGGGAGATTTCATCGCAATTAAACATCTTGACAGCAAAATGGCCAATACTCTCGTCTGGTCACCCAAGGGTCGTCATATCGCATTGGCCACCATAGGATCGTCCAGCAAGTATGATATCGAATTCTGGGACCTTGACTTCACTATCGACGAAAGGCGAGAGGCTGCTGAGCTTGGGGCTAACGTAACTATGTTGGGCACTGGGGAACATTACGGCATCACAGAGATTGCTTGGGATCCTAGTGGACGGTACATTGCGACTTCTGCATCTACATGGCGACAGTCCGTGAGTGATAATTGTTGCTGTCAGGATTATTAATCTAATATACTTTACAGCCTGAGCCTGGCTTTTCTATTTGGGATTTCAAAGGTCAACAACTTCTGCACGAATCACGGGATCGTTTCAAGCAGTTCCTTTGGCGGCCTCGTCCTCCTACGCTGCTTAGTAAGGATCAGATTAAGAAGGTCAGAAAGGAACTTCGAGAATATTCGCGACAGTTTGATGAAGAAGATGCTGCGGAGGAGAACCGAGGGAGTGCCGAGAAGCTCGCCCAGCGTCGCAGAGAGATCGGCGAGTGGAATGCTTGGAGGACTAGGAACAACGACAGGCTGGCTTTTGAACGCGAGAACAGAGGCAAGTCAAAGGCAAAGATCGATGTTAAAGGGCAGGAGGCACGGGTTGAGGAGTGGGTCGAAGAACTTATCGATGAGACTGAGGAATTGTCGATGTAACTTCAGTGGTCTCGTATGATGCATCTTTTTTGTAACAAATTGTCTATCCCTGAATCTGCTATCTGTTAGTGCTTGTGCATTACTACCGCCTATTCATCAATCAATAAGAAATACGATGTACTTGGGGCTAATTTTGGTTCTTAAACCAACATAAATGGCAGAGCAGTCGCAATTGTTGTTCTCGTCCTTGTCCATCCTTCGCAGTCTTGGGGACTATTCCCATATCTCTTGGAAGTTCTTTAGCGGATGCCGCATCGGATTGTACGGTTCCGTCGTTGTCTTTATGCCACATTGGGCTATCAGATACTCCGCAAAGATCGCACTTTTCTACGTTTGTTTCTGTTTCTTCTAACTTCAACGATGATGGCGTGATGAGCTCCAATCGCTTAGCCTTGCGCAACAGCGGGAACGCAGAGTTCCAAGTCGGAGATTTGTAGGCGCCGATGTACACTTGGAACGCAGTCTGAAAACATCTTGTTAGTAGATGCTTACATCAGTGAAATCTTTAAATACTGTTCCCACGCACTTCACCACCATCTGGCTCGACATCAAAGATCTCATGAATAACGCGTCCGCTGAGGTCATGCGATTTGCACCACACTCCTGCGCTCATAACACCTTCGCTGTCTTTAAATTTGACAACAATCTCGTTGTGCGACTTTCCCGGTTTCGCCTGAGTTATGGATCAATCAACCGTGCCGTGAAATACTTAATAAAGAGCTTACAAGGTTGAATTCAAACCCCAACGTCAAACCGGATTGCCATGCACA
>NC_009180.1:243915-283915 GCF_000149385.1 Cryptococcus deneoformans B-3501A
GTCTACCTGATTATCATCATGAACTCTGAGACGGAAGAAGCTTGAGCAGGAGCTTGCGGCCGCGAAGGGCGCTTTATAGAAGGACACGGCCGAAGCGGTAACAGTATCAATAATAACTCCTTTAGTCGCGCATCCCCCATTTCCTCCACTAACTTCATATTGAGCTTCAAACCCAAGGGCCGCACTGCCGCGCCGCTTTCCAAGGCGAAGGTGACTCCTACACGAGGCCGTCAAGCGTCATTTGCTTCAACTTCCAACTCCGACAAGTCCGGGAAAGTTCCCACGGCCGAAGCTTCTGTCACCCTAATTTCTGCTCAGGACTGCATTGTGAGTGTCTTAGACCCCTATAGAAGAAGTGAACATGGTGCTTTGCAACCAGTCATAAACTTACAGTGGTTATGATGATTGCTGGCGGCATGCGGCAGGCTGTGGATCGCTGGGGAAATGTGAAGTATGTGATCAGAAGAAGCGCATCCAAAGTAAGCTATGAAGTATTAGTAGATGAACAAAAAAAACCGGGTGGCATCATGTACCATGACACTCAATACAAACGTCAAAGCGCAGCAGGGCCAGTGCGACGAGTTAGATGACCAACAGGGAAGTCTTTTATCAAGAATTATGCACAGTCGGTAGCTTTCTAGAGCACGTCTTTAGACATGGCAATGTTGGCCAGAGAGGAAGTCGAGAAGATTACCTTGACAGAAAACCAGAAACAACATACATATGTGGTAAGTTATACTACGGATGGACGACTGACGGAAATGAAGCATGGTGACGAACTTGTAGCGTAAAGCGAGAGAATCGGAGGCCAGTGGAATTGATGTGAGCAAAGAAAAGCGGAGAGGAATTATTGTTGCATTTAACGGGCCCCCATACTACACTTGGGTCAATCACAGCTAAATCGCCGATTTTTCTAAAAATCGATTTAAAAAAAATCGCAGTGAGCTTCCCTAAAGGCACCTTATTTCATCGTCATAACCATCCTATTGCTTCCTAACACTACTGTATTGTTCTTCAGACGACCACAAATTTACCTCGACGAAGATAAAGACCTGCAGGACGATGCGTTCCTTCTTCATACCCTATAGTAGGAAACCAATCGCCCGTGACCACCTCAAATCTGGTTCACAAAAACCAGTTGTGTTGGTACACGCCGAGCACACTTAGATATTAGAGACAGTATCATGGTTACTCACTACACATCAGCCGTTAGCGGGTCTTACATGGCCCTGAAGTAGAACAAGATACACGGCGATCAATGAGTCTTCTGAAAAGCAGTGTCGACGTGTCTGGTAGTCTATCGTCACAATGGCGTGAAGGGACACTTCATATGCTTGGCGGATGACATGCTAAGATAAAATAGCACACCGTGGTTAGCGATACGTTTAAGCTGTGGAAAATCAGTAGAGACTGGAAGTCAGCAATAAATGCACTGGATTACCAGATACATATCGACAAATGACATGCAGCGAACCATGTAAGACATGAGTATCAGAACAGAGAGCATCCCATGTGCGTAATTCCTTTACGAGCTTTCCGAATCAAACCGAAATAAAAAATGCCTGCACGAATCTCCCTTTTTTGTACATCCGATCATCTACACGGATGCATATCGATCTGCCATGCAAGCCAATAATTATCACACATGATAGATTGCTAGGTCGCACAGGGAAACCATCTCTTAAAGGTTGAGCTTGGTTCGACGCCAATGACGGCGTTTGGCGTTGTACTACTAAAGGTCAGCAGAAAATAAAGACGTAATGCAGCGGAAGACGAACTTGGATCTTATCTAGATTTTAATTGTCAGCAAACGTGTTCATGTGAGTTTCCAAAGACAGCTTACTGTCAGTCTTCAGACGGAACCACTGAGGAAGTGGACGGTTTTGCCTGGCCTTCTTGGCAAGCTTTTGCTTGACGATAAAAGTCTTTTGAGAAGGCTGATTGGGGGGAAATGTCAGCATTTACCTTCTTGAAACCGCCTCAAGAGAGTGAAAGATGGGCTGTAAATGCTCTGGCGAGACGACCAAGCGGAATGTTGTAGGGACGCCTTGGTAATCATAAATGTTGGCAAAATTTGCCAGATGTATTCGCGATGCTTTGACAAAATAGATTTGCGAACAAGAGGTTGTGGGAGAATAAGGCGGATGATAGGACAACTAGCCGATAAGCACACTTACCATGGTGAGCTGTGGCGGATTGATGGACGAGAAGAAAGACTGTTCTCTATCAATGATCGACTTTTGACATACGACAAGGGAAACGAAGGCAATTTCGCTTGAAATTCCATAATGCCGACAGGTTGAAGAAGTGGCACCCTGGGTTAAGGGAGAAAATGCGCAAAAATGATATCATCGTTAAATATTAAATACAAGTGATGACCCACGAAGACTTCGCGGTTTTTCGGGTAAATAATTCAATTGCACCAAGTTAATTTTGGGAATTCCATTCAGTTTTTGGGTGGTTTTGTTAATAATGATATTATTAGAATGGACGTGTTTGTTCATCCAAGTGTCACATGGTACGTATTAATATGCATTTTACATATGTACGGTGGCTCATTTGATTAGACCCATGTTCCCTCTTCTGAGGGGTGAGTTAAGTATTGAGCTGTCTGGCGCATTCACAAACTGCACGGCGTCGGCAGGCTTAGTGACATGGAGACCATCGACTTTTCTTAAAACTGGGCCCTACCTACAATTCAACCCATTGGTCATCTTGAAAAGGAGACTTTTTCAGAACGGAGACACGAAGCGGTGTATTGAAAATGTTCAGATCATGATCATGTCGCTGACCCTATCGTTCTACGTATGTAAGCGTGTGATGCGCTGGGTTGGGCCTTAACTCATCACATCATAGATCGTCGTCCCAGTGTTTACTTATTAGGTTGGTGGGCGGTTTGTTGGTACAACATGTGATTCATATGTACGTGCTATGACGACCAATGGGTCAGAATGTCACCTTGTGTAGTTTGAAGGAGTGCGCAATTTAAGAGAGGGGGTTTCGGTAGTTTACCTGTTTAGATAGGTGGCGTAGATGAATAAATGTGTTGTGGCTCGGGCCCGTTGTTTGACATATGCTGCCGATGAAGTCAAGACTTTTGCCAACGACAACGTTCTTATCACCCAAAAGCGCGGTAGGTCTGATTGGTTAGAGAGGAGACGTATCTTCCGAATCAGTGATCAAAAGCTGGTAGAGTTCAGGTTCAGGATCTGTAGGTAGAGGAGGTGGTAGTTGTTGTACGGCTTCATTGGCACAGCATGTATTGTGGGGTTGGCAGCTGAAGAGCGTTCGTCACCTCTAGCCTTGTCATCAGCACGCTCGTCTATCCAAAATCTAGCATGATATTTTGGGCATAACACATCGCAGGCAGCCAATTTATGGCGATTGCCGTTGTTGTTTAGTTCGAGGGGCCGTCTCGGGGAACGTCATCGCGAGGGGACCACTGGAGGAAGCTGGCATTTGTTTGAGTGTGACTGAGGATGGACAATCGGCGAAGGCAGGTCTCCAGGTCGTGGCGGGCGACCACGGGGACGTTTAGGGACAGGGGATGGAAAGAGGAGTCGTCGGGATAGGTGCGTTTTAGCGGAATAAAGGCAGTTAAAGCAGTTTATAGTGCAGTAGAAGGTCCAGGAAGCCGTGGCATGAGAAGATACGTATAACAGAAGAAAAAACATGAGGAAGGTCTGGAAACTGGAAGGTTATTCAATCTCGAAGAATGACGATGACGAGTGAAACGGCGGCGGCGGCGACGTCCGCCATGCATATGGCGGCACGCAATAATGAACGAATAATCCATGTCTTCAGGCACGACTTCATGTCAGGCCGTCCGTCCAAAGAAGATCTTTCGGTTCCAATATTTATTTAACCTACCTAGTATTTGTCTTTGTCACTCACCGTCTGAGTAAACAGTCGTTCATACAACTTCATTCTTTTTTCTCTCTCCATAGCTTGATCGGGAAACCGCCATTCTTCATTTTCGTCCTGTATATCAGCATAGCCGATCTTCAACATCCTTTTCACCATCTTTCTTGTCCCCTCGGCCTCAACATCATGCTTGTCTCCCCATAGTTCGCCATGACGTGATAATAAACATTGTTGTATTGATCGCGGAAAGTGTCGCCTTTGCAGTAGGAGCTACTACTATACATAATCATTCCCGACAGTTGCAAATCCCCCGGCAACCCAGCGTTTCTCCATCTTCAGGTGGCGATGAAGATCTGGATTGAGTAGCCAGAGATTAGAGGCTAGTATGATGTGTGCTTATGGCTCTTATCAGGTAGAACTATGTGAAGTGCTAAAGTCTGCGAATGTCGTTCAGTACGTCAGTCGTTTTTTTAGCTCGCCCTTGTTGGCATGGCTTTTGCGTTTGCACCTGTTCAAACCCATAAAGTTGCAACATCCTTTCCAACCTTTGCCTTTTTTGTTTTCTACTTTTCAATAGCGTCCCGGATCAGGTGGCGAGCGTGGACACAAAGCAGAATCTTCGCCATTTCTTCTAGAAGAAAAGCTAGAGGGTAAAAAAGATAAATCAATGATGGGTAAGCCTGAACTTTGGATATTCTGTCTGGCCGCATTACAGATGGTTGTGTTGAACCTATGAGACTGTAAGCCATGATGGAGAATCCAAAGAGAAACCAGGTCATAAACGCTTTCATTGATAAGAAGGTTCATTTCGAACCAACGACTGAAAGTCCCCCTCCTCTGCGTCATGTCAAAAGGAAGAAGACAACAGCAGTGCCCAAGTGCAGGAGTGAAATATCAAGGCATGAGCTGAGAGTCAGTGAGATAAACCTCCCAACAAACAAAAAGCACATGGGGGCCACCTCAGCCAAGGAAGGGCACTGTTCAAACGATGAGAGTTTCAAGTTTGGAAGATGGCACAGAGAACACGGACAACGATCTAATAACTGGACTTCTTACTTCTTCCTTCTATCTGCTGTTAAGACGTTGACTTTGACACTTTCGTATATGACTATGATGAACACATCCAGATGCATGGAAGAGCTAAGAGAGTAGATATTGCTATTAAGCATGGTTTCGGAACTGATTTCATTCACGCTTTTGACACTTGCCGAGCGCACCCTATTCTTTTCTTGTTCCGCTACACAAGATTCAGTTGGCACCTTACTATCGATTACCAAATGGTCTTCTGGACTCGATCGCATGATTTTATCTTGAGATTGTCTGGCATTATTGCTCAAGCACATATAACGGGATATCAGATTAAAATCACCAATTATCGGATCTGAATACCAGGTGATGGTACTGTACTTTCTGCAGGTAGACATTTATGCGAACAGTTGTCGTATCCAGCATTAAGATTGTCCGCAAATAAAGGCTGATCAAGTGGAGTAAAGAACGTTTGAATCAGAGTAGTCCATCCCTTTAATCGTACCCGTCCGAGCTCGAATTACCCCTTGGAGTCCTATAAGATGTAAGATATAAGATATGCCAAGTCTCTCGTCTTACCCTCAAAGGCCGACGACATATTACTACAGTCTGAAGTGTCCGATGTCAACTTCTCCACCGCCTATCCTTGCTGGCGCCTCTGCTCAAGCACTCTGTCACATCCAATGTGGTTGCTAATGCAATTAGCTTTGTGAACAAACAATCGTGCTCAAGTCACACGTTCATGATGGCCAAATGACGACAGAGTCAGAGATGATGATAGTACTTCCTGAACATGATAAGCCAGCCAAAAGAATAGGAGGCGCTTACTATTTACTAATTTACTACTGCCAAGGACATGTCTGTGTAGAAGATTGTCAATGAAGCCATGACAGACGAAGGAAGCAGGATGTAAAATATGCTAAATGTCGGCGCTCGTTCGTTCTCGTCTTCGTTCGTTCCTCTTCTCCGCATATCTCATTCGACGGAATCAAATCTGCCTTCCGGTTTACTATGGAAAGAAGGCCCCTATATATGTGGTAGACATGCACCCTCTGAACAATATTTTTGCAATGAACTATCCGACTCGGACGCCCCGTAGCTATCGATTGATATAAAAATATGCATGCAGTTGGCCAATATGAGTCCTGCAGACGGTGAGAAAGGAGAAAATGCAATCGGTCAGATTGCTATGCAATCTTCCAATGAAAATGGCTAATAGCCTTGCTTATAGGGGCGTTTTTATTAAGGTTTATAAGTACTACTTTGGAGGTGAAAGAGGTGGGACGACTTTGCGGGGTTTCGGGTAAATAATTTCAATTAAACAAAAGCGACGATTTAATCCCTTAAATGAGCACCCTTCTTAGTCATATTTACGCATTTTTACATTTTTTAGTAGCATAACTATACAGGGGTGAGAAAGTGCGAGGTCGGGGGTAATTATATTAGGCTCGACAAAATGTATTATTATTTTATACCCATTTCAAATTACTCGCTCTATTTGTGTGTTTTATCTTTATCTTTTTTCTCGACACTTATTATTAACTAATTGAGTTCCGACAGCTCCTACCGCTTCACTCCGTCCCCCTTGCCGACTTCCATCTTCTGCAGTCCCTTATATACTTTTACAGCATAAGGAACACAACCATTGAGGAATGCGAAGGATCGCCGTAAAAAAGAGGGAACACCACCGCACACATCGTCACGAAGAATTACCAAAGGCAGTGACATCTGTGTTCTGATAGTAATGGAGTCGGTTACAACCATGAACAAGAGTAAGAAGAGGAGAAGAGGAGCAACAGGCCACTATTAAGTATGCAAATTGACAGAGCTCCTGAAGACGTGGTCAAGTTGGGTGGAGGAGCAGAACTAGGAGAATCATTCAATGACATTAATGTATTTCAGACTACAATATATTATGCATGTTGAAGCCGGAACTGCATGGTCATAGGTAGTTCCTAACTAGCATCATCATTTCACTCTCTTATCTTCTTGCCTTTGAACAGTTGCGCAATGACGCGACATAAACAACGCGACTTTGGCTGTAAACCGATTGGGCGAGGAATGCCAAATAAAAGCGCATGTTGTTAGCACAGCATTCGTCACTGACAATATATCCCACTTACAGGCTTGGCCGTTGGGGGGGAACTTAAGCGATGACACAAAGGGTCATGCCGCCAGGGTGGGCCTCCTGGTTGCGAGGAGCTTCAGAAGAGGAAGTGGCGGCAGAAGTGAAGGTGGCGAAGATGGCAGTGAAGGCGTCCATTATTGTAACTGGTTGTGGAGTAGCGATGGTTGGTTGCTGGTCGGTAGTGAGGATTGAGTTGCTGTCTAATGAGCGAGAAAAAGGGGGAAGCCTCGAGCTTTTTATATGCCATTGCACTGTGGTGAGGGCACCGGGTAATACTTTGATGATAATTTGAGAGCTTGCCGAAGAACAATAAGAACTACATATCCTGCCGGAGAACAATAGAACATTTTGAAAGCCTTTGCCGATTAAACAAAAAGACACATTAAACAAAAAGACACTCGGCGCTGATGCCAAAGAAACAATGAAAGAGGCCTTTTACGCTTTTTGCAGATTCCGCCAAAACCTAAGTTTTCTTTTGTTGTTTCTCCAGCATCAGCGCCGAGTGTCTTTTTGTTTAATCGGCAAAGGCTTTCAAAATGTTCTATTGTTCTCCGGCAGGATATTAGTTCTTATTGTTCTTCGGCAAGCTCTCAAATTATCATCAAAGTATTACTCGGTGCTCTCACCACAGTGCAATGGCATATAAAAAGCTCGAGGCTTCCCCCTTTTTCTCGCTCATTAGACAGCAACTCAATCCTCACTACCGACCAGCAACCAACCATCGCTACTCCACAACCAGTTACAATAATGGACGCCTTCACTGCCATCTTCACCACCTTCACTTCTGCCGCCACTTCCTCTTCTGAAGCTCCTCGCAACCAGGAGGCCCACCCTGGTGGCATGACCCTTTGTGTCATCGCCTAGACCCAACGTCCCCTCTGCACGCGCGTGTTAGTCGCTATTCTACTTTGCAAAGCATTACGAAGTTGCTCATATTTAATCATAGCTGGTATTCGCATCATATCGCAAGACTAGGTCGAAGCATATCGTCGGACAGATGGTAACGAAGCGTATGGGACTTGTTTAGATGGTATTGACATCATGTATAAATATAAACTAGTCCACATCTGTGATCTCTTTTTCAAATTTCTCTCTTGAGTTTGTTTACACTTTTTTCAACGGTTTTGCAATAGACATCCTCAACTTGTCCACTTACAGGGTTAAGTATTCCGCTCCGAAGATAAAGAAGAGGAAGAAAGGGGCCCGGCCCTGCTTGGCTCCTCAATGTCCATCGTCATTTTGTATCATTTCACATGGCTTTCCTCCTTCCCTTCATTTCCTTGAAAGCTTTACAAATGAGTCATCTTTCATGGTCTGGTGGAATAAGCTCTAGTATCTTAATACTGAACGTTAGTTTGCACATAATAGCAATTATATGTGAGGCAATGTACCTAAAAGTCGCCGGTTTCGTTATTTTTCAATGATAAAAATGATTGAGGATTCAGCATGATGATGCATATGTATCAATATCGCCTCATCGGCTGGCCAGCTGTGCATGTCACGACAAGATGAGCAAAAGGCTCGAAGCTATGCTTGTTCATGAAGGCCGTCATTTTTGTACGATCGTTCAGCAGCTGAACTTCACAAACGAGGATCGATGTTAGCAAACAAGCAAAGCGCGACTCAGCTTGATGCCGCGAAAAAGTGCGGCAGCATAATTTAGTAGAAATGTTGTATTCCATGCCAGTTTTTTTTATATCTTTGGCGGAAAGAACGGGGGGCAGATAATAGAACAGGGAACGAAGTCCGATCCTTAATGTTACCATTATTGCTGCTATATACACTAACGCGTACATCTTTCTGGCTCAAGCGAGTCATGCTCAACTTCCAACGCTTGCTGCTTATTATTACTGCTCGTCGCTTGCAGCGAGTGCACGCAGGTCTCGTTCGCCAGTCATTCTGGGTCTGGAAGCAGTGGAAGTCATTTCTCAATGTATGTTACGTAAGTATATTTTGAGATAAAGCAGGTGCATAAATAAGTCTGGAAATGGGGGAAAACGCACGAGGTTGTCTTCTGTTGTGTCGACGACCACGAACAAAAGTCCATTTGCACTACAGTACAGTACATCGGTCTCAACTCTGGTAGACTAGTCGTCTTTTCCGAAGAAATTACATACAAACGAATATTTCACAGTACATGAGGCACCTCCCTCCGCAGTAATTTTTTTTGCCTTTCGCACCTTCGTCAGACTTGCGACTTGCCGTGCCCGCAAGGCCAGCAGATGCGTTGTATAGTGAATCACTGGCCAGTACGTGCGATACATACTTAACAAATTTTTATGGCTTTGCTCCTGATTGTCGCTAATGCCACACTACAGCTCACGCTCCCGTGGCATTACCAACGTTACACATCAGAGGGGTGACTTTGAAAAGCCATTGAGTCGACTCATTCCACCACAGCCTACTTGCAACCGTGTGTGCGTAGCATATTACCTTGTGGCGGCTCCTGTCAGTCATCAATGCTTGTACAAAGCCACATTTTGCAGTATTCGCGCACGACACTATTCTAAATACGACCTGATACCTCTCTAAACTCAACTCAAACTGCTTACACATACATCACAGCATTCTTGTGATCATTCCCCAGAAGCCCGAAGCCTGGGCAGGCTGATAGACAGGTAGAGGACATCAAGTCTTGAATACAGATCGTGGCTTTTAATTTTATACGTCGACATACCTTCAGCTTTCTTTTTTGCAACCTGGATTTGAACAGAAGCTAGGAACGAATAGCTGTACTCTCTCTGTCGACCAAAAGCTCCGCAGACGATCAATCTTGCTGTACAGAAAAAGAGGCCATGACCGAACGCAGTGAAATCCTATCTGGCAACGCTGTTGAGAAGTCAGCGACCGGATCTACAAAAGCATGGATTCGAGACTTGTTGGAGTTGTATGAGCATGCTGAGGGGCTATATCCAGATATAAGGTGGAGGGTACCAAGAGAACGGTCCGCGGTTTGGGGACATAAAGGTGAGTTGAGAACCGCAAGTCCTTAGAAGCTATGCGGTGCTATGCTGATTATAACAAGCCCTTATTTACGCGCGAGCTTCTAGTTAGTGTTCATTGTTATATTGCTTGTGGTTCCATTTATATCAGTCCGCTGACTTTGGAATTAGAAGCATTCAGAGATGCTTTTTTGCCCCTCCAATCGTCGGGTCCCATAGCTGGTGATCCTTCGCCATTACTTTCTTGTATTCGCCACCCAGCCTTTCCTTTCCACAGACCATTGCAATTGCTGCCAGGGTCTCTCGACAACTCCATTGATTTGCCACTATGCAACGACGACTTCATCTTCGACATGGTAATCCATGAATCTGCGGAACTGTTACGAACCCATCTGAAGTAGGTGTCTTTTTGTAAAATCCTCGACAGATAATGATTCAGCGTCCTTGTTCGGTCAGGATGATGTATACCTCGGAAGGGGCAGAAGGTTTATCAAATTGGGTGAAGGGGCAGGCACAGATTGGCGCGTGGCAATCAGAGCCATGGTTGTATCCAGATGGCTCTGGAACTGTGTCTGAAAGGCGGGCCAAGCTGAGTCAAGATCTAACATATATGTGGAGAAGCAAGCTTTTTGCGGACGTGCGAATACACCTTCCGAGCAATACTACCAGTGGAACTAGCTTGGAAGACCTGAATGCGACTGCGGATCTGTCCAAGCAGACCATGATATTTTCCTCTCACAAATTCATCCTCGCCTGCAGATCAAGGTATTTCTCTTCGTTTTTCAAGCAACATCCACATCCTCAGACGTCTGTCGTCGACATTTTCTTTTCCTCGCCTCCATTCACGCCTGCAGCCTTGCACTTCTGCCTTGGGTATATATATGCCGGCACTCTCTGTTTCTCCAATCGCACATTTGGTCTGTTGACTGCGCTACAGATTCATAGTTGTGCGAGGTATTTGCAACTTGAGGAGCTCGTCATCGAGATTGAATTTCGTATCATCCATGATCTTTGCCATGGTTTAGATTGGGACCATTGCCACTGCAAAAAATGTGTTAACAGGGCTATCAAGCTTTGGTGCTGGCTTGCTGAAGAGCAGAGCCGGCCACAAGTCTTATGGTCGCTGGCGACAAACTTCATTCAACGAGGTTGGACGGGCTGCTGGGGCCGAGATGTAGCGACAAGCAATACTGAAGAGGTCGGAAAATTGACGCACAATGTAATTGAAGGAATCCAACCATCGAATGTGATCTATACCTTCTATTCATTGCACCATATGCGTATGAAACTGGAGACTGAAAAGCGAACAACATCTGAGAAAGCTCAGTCCTCAGGCTGGTTGAATCGTCTGCAGCAAATGGTAGACGCGGTACAAAGACAGGCTTGTGAAATTATTATTTCAAGTCTAGAAGACGTAGCCGCAAGCGACGGAATGAGGACGTTAATGCAGGACCAAGATCCCGTATCGTTGGACATCTTGCGCATCATATTGCAAAAGGCTGCTGAGCGAACGAATTCTGGGAAAACATATATCGAGACAAATCGAGTATGTGCAACCTCCTGGCTTCCTAGCTGTTCATAGCTTACGTCTGATTACAGGCTCTATCACTGATCGCATCCTTTCCAAGCGAAATCGATCCAAGCATGCGAGGCCTCTCTCCTACATCTTACAAACTGTTGGCTATAGCCGAGACCTTAAAAGGAATAACTTTTCAAGGTGCCAATAATTGTGTTAAACCCCCCGGTGGCAGGTTATTGGAAGATAAAATTTCTAGTGCTTCATTGCCACTCGAATCGTTTTTAAACAATTCCTTTTCTGGTCTCAAAGCCGATAACCATCAGGAAGGCATGTCGGATAAAAATCAGCTTTGCAACTCTGGGACATCCGCCTATGCAAGCGCATTATTCGATGCTGAAAAGGAAGTTAAGGAGATCCCTTACGGTATGTATTTGCGGAGAAGCTCAACAACGAAAACTAGTCGCTGATACTTCTTGTCAATAAAGAACTGCCCTCCTCGGCAACACAACTCGATTTTGCGCGCTGCGGAAAAGCGTATGCAAGATCATCAGAACCATCTCGCTCGTCTTGGAGAGCTCATCTGGATCATCAGCCCCTTCTACAGAAAACGATCATTCAGCCTTGCTCTTCACTGAACACTGAGGAAAATCAAACAGACAAGTATCGAAAGACTTCAAACATGACCGAGACGTCATGTTCAAAACTTGGGATCGAGCTTTTCGTGGGTGTTCCCTGTGTTATTTTTTCTCAGGAGAAAAAGGTGAGATTCAGGGCGTCGGTGAGATACATTGGATATATCCAAGGGGTCAGTTGGAGACTTGCTGCTGCAGATGGACAGGGTCGCAGAACTGACTATACCAACAGCTACATGGGACATGGGTTGGAGTCGAAGTAGACAATTTGGACCGCTTTGGGATTGACACTCTTCCCAATGCTGTTGTGAGCGGCGTACAATATTTTATGGCCTCGGCGCCCAGCAACCTAGCACTGAACGGGATGAATAGCGGCGACCATAATAATCCGAAAACTTGCCATCAATGTGGCAAGACAGGAGGAAATCGCTGTAGCGTCTGCAAATATACGGCGCGTAAGAATTCACGAAGTTCCGAGAGGGGTATCCCGGGCTTACGTCGTGCTTTATTTGTGAGGCCAAGTGAGGTTGTGTTGGTGTTGGGAACAGACACCTAATAGCGCTGCCCTCAACTTCTGACGTAAAACATACGGAGGTTTGGTTAACAACGTTCCAGTTTCTGATTGTTAGCGCTCTAGTCATCGATAGCGGGGCACTGCGCCTCGCAAGCTGGCTCCTGGATCTTTGCTGTATGTACGGTCTGGTCCACGCAGACGCGTCATATGTTCGAGCATGTACTTTACAGTGTTTGACGCCCATTTTCCAATAGAAATGGAATTTTTTCTGCAAAAATTCTGAAAATTTGTCCCAGAGACTTGAGAAAACGCCAAAAATGAGGTCTTTGACCCGGACGACACTGTCACAATCATCATGATAATCCGCACTTGCGCTGTCGAAGCTCTTCTTTTGCGAATCACTGGAAGAAGTATATGCAGATAGGCCGTCTTTGGAGACTAATAATGCTCTTGTTATAACTGAATCCGCTTCCGCAATTTCCCAGGATGCTCGAGCAAGCTTCTCCTCAT
Organism: Cryptococcus deneoformans B-3501A; assembly: GCF_000149385.1. NCBI lineage: Eukaryota > Fungi > Basidiomycota > Tremellomycetes > Tremellales > Cryptococcaceae > Cryptococcus > Cryptococcus deneoformans. Next base: position 257,051 of record NC_009180.1, read on the forward strand.
CCGGCCCTCCAGAAACAGATTGTCGTCTATTCTCTGCGGGACGGTGCGGAATGGAAGACAACAAGCAATGGCAGCCCTTGTGCATCTCGGAGGGCCGGGGCTAGGGAGGAAGCTGGATGCGGCAGATGACAGTTTGCGAAGGAAGGACATGTCGAAAGACGACAGGTCGCGATGGCGGTGGTGAATGCTTGTTATAACTGGTTTGTTGCAAGCTACGTATACTCGTTCGCTACTCTGCCTACATTGCCCACCGTTTCAAATTTATGGAAGCTCAGCTCACGGTGCGATTTCAAAATGATACAACAGAATCGGGCCTTTCTTCTGTGAGTTGAGTATCGGGCTTTTAAATAGCCCTATGCATAGGTAAAGCGGACACTGGATTGTTTGCCCTAGTCTGCCTTCATGAAGTCTGCTTGAAGTTGATAAATCTGTATAAATCGGGAGAGCGAGCGGAGCGCTGATGATCTGACAAACCGGAATCGTTTCTCAGAATGCACAATCCTTTTTTGGCTTTGGCGTTTCTAGAGCGGTTGCGCTTATCGTCTTTCAATTTCAACATAATACTCAATTGACTATATGGAGCTTTGTATTTACATCCTGCACCTTTGTTGTTACACGCTACATAATCTCAAAAGGTGGACAAATTTTCACATTCTCCCTTGCAATAAAACGTTGGAAATCATTACATTTACCAGGAGGTACAACAACGGTGTATCAACAAATGCGCTACTTTGATTCAAGTCCCCATCCATATTTATCTATCCTCTGATAAGACTAGCGGCCGAACCTGAATTATTGCACTGCAATCGCTAGCAACTTCCAGGGAGACTGTGTCAACTGATCAAGAGCGTTGTCGCTTTGCAAGACAAATACCCACACCAAAACGTTGGCGGGCTTCTTAGATCTCGTGAGACGAGAAATTGAGGACTGCAGCACAATGAGCTATCAAACAGGTCAACGACCAGAGAAAGGATCCTTGGTGGGCTAAATCAGTTAAGGCTAAGAGAATGAGGATGACTGCAACAACGGGCGGTAATCTGACACCGGAGATACTAGGCTGAATGGAAACAAGTTTGCCGAACAACAACGCTAGGCGCACTGCTGGACCAGCAAGGCAGGTCATTGCCCGCTCAGGAACATCGGTGAGTGATGGTAGTAAATTGTTTTTTGGTAACGGGAAGAAGGGAAGAAGACCGTTGTTTGGCGTGGTCGCGTCAGCATCGAGGTGAACGTCGTTGACGACGACCGAATCCCTTCGACAAATACTTCTGCTGCTGGGGTAAGAGAGATTTTCCAATGACGCAAGCGTTTGTCCAACTATCGCCGAAGAATAATCCTCATTTTGATTTGAGTGATGTTTCTACGAGATGAAAAAAAGTGGTCAAAGTTGATTCTACATAACACGTTATTGAACAGCTCACAATGTCCGCTAAAACACTTCTCGTCTTCTCGGCAGAAGGACGCTTTTCCGGATGGATATCCAATAATTCCTTGAGAAGGAAGGCAAAGCGTTTTGGAATATGTCGGCGCTGTAAATTCTGCAGTAGAGACCCATCCGGTAGGAAGCTACAGTTGGGTGTTTTTAGGGACAAAAACTGAAAGGGTACCATTTGATGATACTCACCCCATATAGGATAGAATTTGGGCACGAAGAACATCATAGCTGTCGCATTCTTCATATGGCAGTTTCAAAAACATCATCTTGTACAAAATCATCCCTGGAAGAAACTCTGTTAGTAACGAAAACATGACTGAAAAGTTCAGATAGTTACCAAGAGACCACATGTCTGCATGTGAATCAGAGGGTCGAAAACGCCCTTTGGCGTCTTGGACTAGTGTCTCAGGTGCCTAAAACATCGCCATGAGCGTTGTCCGAGATTGCACTGGCGTGTCCTTTGATTTACCATGTACCTGTATCATTGTTATACCAATTTAGCAAATCCCACATAGTTCAGTAGGGTATCCACGTACTCCATGGTACCCGTATGACCTGTCCTTTCTCTCTGTCCTCTGAGCATCTCTTCTGAAGTGCCAAAGTCGGACAACATCGCCTTTGGTCTGAGAAAAAAAAACATTTAGCCCTGATAGCCTTCACTGCAGATCCGCTTTGAGATTATCCAAATAAGAGTCATACTCACACCAGCTTTCCTTCCTCCCAGTGCAGAAGAACGTTGGAGCATTTTAGATCCAGATGCAAAATGGAATTTGAATGCTATGTCATTAGTGGTCATCTGTTTCAACGCCGTTATCTGTCTAGAGGATCACTTACAAGAAACGCCAGTCCATCAATGATATCTCCGAAAAGCTGAGCGATTTCCTCAAAACTGAGTAGCAGTACACCTCTATTTTCTGCTCTGGAGGCCCGCCTACCACCTGTAAACGGTCGCTGATTGTTTGCCCACTCGGTTTTGGCACTCTGTCTTCTGCGTTTGAATGCCTTGATGCGTTCTTCTTTGGGCAGCTGGTCGATTGGTTCGGCGTCGGCAATGTCGTCTGCAGAGAGGCCGGCCGCGAATCCTGTGGAATGAGATCGTGAAAGAAGCAGTGAATCAAGATTTCCGCCAGAAGCGTACATCATGAGAACATGGAGAGCAAGCACCGGGGGTGCGAGGCTGGAATGGGAAAAGGTGAGGCTGTGTTATCTCAAACTGTATCGGCTGGGAGAAACTTACTCTGAGAATCGAGTCGTGTCGATCCACGCATGGTAGTAAGGTATAATGTTGGTATGCCTCAAAACTTCCAACAGCTTCACTTCACGTAGGATTTTATGAAGATATTCCTTGGATTCGCCGACGGCTATTTTCTTTACCGCATACGTTCCTGTCCAAGGGGAAGACAGGCCGCTTAGTCAGTCCTCTAGCGCCCATAAAGTGGGAGATGTAGGCAAGCGTTCATCACACATAGTGACTCACCCAAGGTATCGCCTTCAATGTGATGTACAGCCAGATATACGCTTCCCTCAGCGCCCATTCCTAGTTTCCGTACTTCTTTGAAAAACCGAGCATAATACCCTGCTGCTGAAGAATTCTCTTCATTCGACGTACGCGGTTGCGGGGCGTCCAACAGATCGTCGATTCCCACACCTTGCGAGAAACTTTCGGATTCCGAATGGACATGTTCTAGTGTCTGGAAATAACTCTCCATACCTGATATTGCAGCGACCTCACCAAGGCCGTTTCTGGGAACAGGTTGTCGGCAGAGCAAGCACAGGGACCTAGTGGCCGAATCGGGAGATCGTCTTCTAAGCGCATCGTTCGCGCGCACGATATCGCTAGGAAAAGCGGAACGTGGTGGCGAGGGCGGTTGGATGCGGACTCGCAGAGCATGTGAAGCGGGATGATATAAGACAAGCTGATTTGGAGTATGGCTGTGATAGTGTTGATCGCCGGTCAGCCGCATTACTGTCAACCTCGACTGCTCGACTGCAAGTTGGCCCACAAGATGCAGTAAAGGCGAGTAGATCGCATTGCAGAACGAATCATACCCAAAAGGCACGAGGAATACTGACTTACCCTATGGGCCTCCAGTCCTGTCCCAATTCGCCCGCACCTGCCACGTCCCTGCTGGGGTCCTCGTTATCTATCATTAGAGTGATAGTGCTATGGAATTAGATCCAGTGGCGAAAGCGTGGCGTGAAACGCCCAAGAATCTTAGGTTTGCAACTAACCCTACCACTGTTGCTGCAGTAATAGTAAATGCGTGCGATACTGTCAGTCGGTGCGCTATATAGACTACACTGTTGTTGTTATTTCACAGGGGCTTATAAACTGGTGACAAGTAATAAAGATGTGTTGTTCTCGTGATCGAATCTTGGTTGCGCACACCGGCTACGCGCCTATTTTGATATCTGCTTTACATTACTGTATCAGAAAACATATTGATCATACACTGTTTCTCTCTGCACGACAGGATGTGGGCGCTGTCCATGCTGTACCGGTATGAAATCCCTCTTGCTGTGGCGGGGCTGGTGCTCGTCCGCTGGCTGCCTGCGCTGCTCTCTCCCCGCTCCTGCCCGACGCCTGCTGCGCCCGCTCCGCTGCCCCGCCCCGCCAAGCTGCTGCTCCTCCTCTCCTCCCTCCACCGGCTCCATCTCCTCCTCTTTCCCCCGTTCCATCTCTTCACGCACCACAATATCCCCATCCTCGCACACAACACGCTCCTTCGCGACGCCCTAGAGACGGACAACGGCCCGTCCCCGCTGGCCGACCTCTTGCTCGCCCGCCTCAAGGTGCTCGACAACCGCTACCTCTACGCCCGGCTGGGCCACCGCCCCCTGTTGGAGTGTTTGTGGTGCACCCGTCCGGCCGACTACTTTCTGTTCGCGCTCCCGTCCGTCCTCTGGCCGTACCTCTGTGAGGCGGTGGTGCTCGGCATGTTGAGCTGGAGGGCTGTAGGGGGCGCATGGGCGGGGCGACGCGCGGAGAGGTGGAGGGGTGTCATGGCGTGGGTTCTGCTGGGCGCGGCTGTGGGAGAGATTGGCGTCAAGTGGGGGTGGGACGTCGTCGCGGTGGAAGGGGATTGTGTCCATGTGCGTCCCATATACCGATGGCAGAGCTCTGACAAGCGGCCGTTCTTATATCGTCTATATACTGACATGTTTTCGCATAGGTTGCGCCGGCGATACATACCGTCCGCTCTTTATTCCTCCTCCTGCTTCCCATCCTATACGTGCTCCTTCCCCTCCCTGCCCCGCCGGCTCACAGACCGTCGCCATCGACTATCATGCCGTACCTCGCGTCTCTCCAGTCTACGCTTCATTACACGTCTGTCACGCGTACAGCCATATCGCACTCTTCACAACTACGTACAGCCGCACAGGCAGTCAGCAAGAGGGATAGTGAGTACGCAGACAAGGTGAGGAAAGACGACGCGGTATGGGCAAGCGCGAGAGAGGCGGGGGTGGATGAGGATGGGATAAGGAGGCAGGTGCGGGTGATGCTGAAGAATGGGTGGGAGCGGTTGATGCGGTTGGCAGAGTTGTGAATGACGAGGACGGCAGGTAGAGGAGTCTTGGGAGTGAAGAGTTGTATCGTTTTATCATCATGTACATTATCATTCATTTGCAAAAGCCGACGGTCCTTGGTTGCATCTCGAAACTCATAGACGGTGGTTAGGACGGCCGCAGTATGATTACGGGGGAAGATTAGCAATTGCCCGGTCAACCTTGACAGTTTATCCGTTTCGACTTGTAGTCATTCGTTGTCTCTGGTGGCTCTGATTGGCCCTGGACGGGGCTCATCGGTGTCAGCGTGCAGATAACCATGCATGTTCTCTAAATCTTCTTATTAATCCTCATATCCCTGGACTGGTCGTCGCGGTCGGTCGGGCACTGCATGCGACGGACTGTCAGCAGGCGGGCTACGGGCTCTTGCACGAAAAGGCGCGCGGAAAGGGGGGCACTCACCGGGAAACGTGGTGGGGATGGGCTCTGGAGACGTGTAGCCGAAGGAGCGGCGGAGCGGGGGCACGGTGAAGACCATGGCGGGGCCTGTGTACGGTGAGCGGGGGGGGAGGGGGGAGGGGGAGACGTACCTGAGAGGCCGAGCAGGAGGGACCAGAATATGACCGGTTTCTCGTGGGCGAGGCGTTGCTGCTGGGTGAGCGGGGGCGGGCCGCGGGGGACTTACGGTGTAGCGGAAGACGGAAGCCATGGCGGGAGTTGCTGTGAGTGTTCGCCGGAGAAGCGGGAGGTGTGCGTTCGCCGGAGAAAGCGAGAAGCCAACCCCAGCTATAATATAACATCCCACACGCCATTACGTAACACAAAATCTGGAGACACCCAGCAATTTTTCGCGGCATCTTCTTTTTCCGTTTCCATCTCCCACGATACAATGGGCAAGGGAAAAAACCATGACCGCAAGGCGAACCCTGGCTTCGGCAAGGTCAAGTCCAAGTCCGGCACGTCCACCGGCGAGTTTACGCTCAAGCGTGTAAAAGGTCAGTCGCACAGCCCCTCCTCCCGCTTCCACGCTTACCTTGCGCAGGCGAGAACTTTTACCGCGATGCAAAGTCTGCTGCCCGTGTCAAGATGCTCAACGGCGGCAAGGCCGTGAGGGACCGCGACGGTAAGATTGTCGAGGCCGCCGCCTTCCAAAAGGGCGAGAAGGACGCAGAGCCTGGGCGAGTCAAGCCCGACAGGCGATGGTTCGGTAAGCAGCGATCCGTTCATGTGCTCGACAGCGAGATCGCTGACCACGAGCAACGCAGGCAACACGCGAGTCATCTCGCAGTCTGCGCTCGATCACTTTAGGACGGCGTTGAAGGAGCAGAAAACGGACCCTTACTCTGTCTTGCTCAAGAGAAACAAGCTGCCGATGGGTTTGCTGCAAGACGATACCAAGGACGGTGGCAGGGTATGTTCTTGATGATTTTTTTTTCCACTACATTAGAGCTCATGGTAGTAAACCGAATACAGCGGCCTCACATCGTCGAGACCGAGCCGTTCGGCAATACGTTTGGTCCCAAAGCTCAGCGAAAACGACCCAAGCTTGATATCGGTAGCATTGAAGAACTCGGCGAGTCTTCTGCTGCTGCCGCTGCCGAGACCGCCGCCGCCACTGCCGAATCCCGTACGTATCGATTCTCGTGTCGTATACTTATTTTGCTGACCTTCTACTCAAGAGGGGAGCGGTACCGCCGATTTGGCAGACATCTATCACCCCACCACTTCTACCGCCCGTGAGCCCATCTACGCCAAGGGTACATCCCGGCGTATTTGGGGTGAGCTCTACAAAGTTCTCGATTCATCCGATGTCGTCATCCACGTTTTGGATGCAAGAGATCCATTGGGTACGAGGTGTAAGCCCGTCGTCGAGTACTTGCGAAAGGAAAAGGCACACAAACATCTTGTGTATGTGCTCAACAAGGTTGATCTCGTTCCCACCTGGGTTACCGTAAGTCTCATCTACCTCATCTACCTATATACATTATCTTCCCCCCCTTCCCGACCCACACTCCAGTCAGGGCCATACGCTTAATTCCTACGCGAATGGACCGTTACGAGAGTGGAAGACCGAGGCGTTTCTCCCGCCTTATACCCCGCCTCTTTGCCCTCGTTCTGAGTGGTTTCTTAGAGAGGATTCAAGCCATGCCCGTTTTGGGCATGGTGAGGGGTCAGGGAGTTATGGTGGTTGACCTGATTGAGTTGGGGCTTGGATGATTGCCATCTTTGGATCGCAAATGTTCAATCCGGGTCCCTTAGTTCGGTGTCACACATTTCATCGTTCAAGTTTTTAGCTTTTTGCATGATCTAGCGCTGTGTTTTATGGAGCTGGCTGACACTGCAAAAAAACAGGCTCGATGGGTGAAACACCTTTCGCTTTCCGCACCGACAATCGCCTTCCATGCCTCTATCAACAATTCATTTGGTAAAGGATCCCTCATCCAGCTCCTCCGTCAGTTCTCTGTCCTCCACTCTGACAAGAAACAAATCTCTGTCGGCTTTATTGGCTACCCCAACACTGGTAAATCCAGTATAATCAACACGCTCAAAAAGAAAAAAGTCTGCACTGTCGCTCCCATCCCTGGGGAAACCAAGATCTGGCAGTATATCACCCTCATGCGCCGTATCTACCTCATTGACTGTCCCGGTATCGTGCCCGTCTCTGCCAAGGACTCGGACACGGACACGGTTCTCAAGGGTGTCGTCCGTGTGGAAAACCTGGCCACCCCGGCGGAACACATCCCCGCGCTCCTCGAGCGCGTCAGGCCCGAGTACCTCGAGCGGACGTACGGTCTCGAGCGCGTCGAGGGCGGATGGCACGGCGAAGAGGGCGCGACCGTCATCCTTACCGCCATTGCGAAGAAGAGCGGTAAACTTCTCAAGGGGGGTGAGCCTGATCAGGAAGCGGCTGCCAAGATGGTGTTGAATGATTGGATAAGGGGCAAGATTCCATTCTTTGTCGCTCCTCCTTCCAAGCCTGAGCCCGGTGCGGCATCTGCACATGCTTCTTCGGCGACAGCGACGGCGACGACCGAGGCTGATAAAAAGGCCGAGGAGGCACAAGAGCAACAGGAATTGGCAGAGGAAAAGGAAACGAAAGAGATGCTTGAAGAGCAGGAACGATCGTTGGGCAAGGTGTTGGGGATCAAGCGCGTGAAGGGCGTAGAGCAGCCGATCAGTAAGATTGTCACCATGACCAAGTTCCTTGGCGATGATGCGAGGAGGTATGTAGAGGAGGAGGAAGAGGCAAGTGTCGATGATGAGGACAGGGAGATGGCCGAGGAGGAGGAGGAGGAGAGTGGTGAAGACCAGGAAGAGGAGGAGTTGGCCTGGGATGATGTTTTCCCTGAAGAGGCTGCTGGAGGGGATGCGGCCGATGGTGAAGAGGTAGTAGAGGAGGAGGAGGAGGATGAGGAGGATGATGGAGAGGACGAAGATGTACCCTCAGCCAAGCAACTTGGCAAGAGAAAAGGTAAATTGTTTTCTTACCATATCTTTTTTTTTTTTTCAACAACTTGCTGATGCCCACCCAAGCTATCGATTCTGACGAAGAAGAGCAAACAGCGACCAAGGCGAAGCGTATGACCACCAGCAAACAAAAAGCCAGTAATTTCTATACCCACGCTGTAAGTCCAGCTTTTTATCATCCCATTACCCTTTTGGTCTTGTACTCAAACTTTTGTCTCGCTCTTTTTAGAATGTCAAGAACAGAAATAGGGATAGAAAGGTGCCCAAAAACCCTGGAAAGCGATCAAGAGGCGATGACGAACCGACAGGGAAAAAGGCGAAGAAGAGACGATAGATAGACGGTTTCTAGATAATTATTCTTTTTTCTTTTCCCCCGCTTTATTCCTCCCTCGTTGTGTCATTCATTGGGATCTCATTAGTTGGAGCGCTGTATCATTATGCATCATGCAGACTGTACACTATCGCGTTCATTTTTTTACTTGTTTCGTTGCACGGGAATATGAATGTTTTTCCTTCGTTTGTACGAGTTGCGGTGGACCGTCGGCCGTCTCCGTCGTTGGGAGATTAGAAGAATGATGATGGCGGGGATCCACCCACTTCCCACTCCCCCGACCACATTCCTGCATTCCATCGCCACGAATCCAGCTTTTTCCCTCCCATTCCCCTCTTACCAAGACTTTCCAGATGCTTACCACCCGCACCAAACTCCGTACGCTGACCCCCGCCCGCTGCTATGGCCAATTATCCCCGTCAACAATCACAAGAGTGTCTGCGCCAATCCGCGCAAGGGGCCTCTCCACTTCTCACCACCACCCGCCGCAACATATCCCTGTCATTCGCACATTGGCACAGTTGAGGCGATGGAGGCGCGCAGCTAGAGAAAGGGGTTTGGAAGTCGGGGTAGTCCCTACAGTAAGTTTATCATCAACTTTTGTGATTTTGGCGAAGCGCTCAGCTTTTTGACTATCTTTTTGATTGATTATAGATGGGTGCGTTGCACGAAGGGCATCTCAATCTAGGTAGGTTTGGATGGGCACCGATGATGCTATTATCCCCCCCAGAGGGACGAATAGAGTCTTAACGTCTGATTTCATCTATTGCATACAGTACGGACTTCGTTGAATCGCCATCCTTTGACGGTCATGACTGTCTTTGTGAACCCTATGCAGGTACGCTCCCCCCGTTCTCAGCAGCCAGATCACGAAGGATACTATAACCAAGAATGAACTGTTGGGCTGAAACTCGTTCTGTGACTTTTTGAAACAGTTTGCGCCTCACGAGGATTTCGGCGCGTACCCTCGTCAGCTAGAACGTGATCTCTCCGCTCTCAACACCCTCTTCCCTTCGTCCAACTCTTTACCATCCGCGCTTCGCGGGCTGGGCATATCTGAGAACGACGCTTACCGACCCACCTCTGCCTCTCCGTCTACTTCATCTTCTGGAGGAGGCGAAGATGGGAAACTGAGAGAAGCTCCCGAAAGCCCACTGGTAGTGTTTGCCCCTACCGCAGATGTGATTTACCCGCTAAAGGGAGAATTGCAAGATCTCAGTGCGCATAGGGGAGTGGAGGTGGATGTCAAGGGGTGGGGGGATTTGATGGAGGGAGCCTCAAGGCGTGAGTTCTTTGCCATGGCCCGATAGAGCGCGGGGCTCGGGATTGACTTTTTGCATGGACAGCCCAGTTTTTCAAAGGTGTGGCAACGGTTTGTACAAAACTGTTTAACGCTGTTGAAGTAGGTCATATATACATCGCACCGGCTTGTCAGACATCTTACCCGTTTTTGCAGCCCGACCACGCGTACTTTGGCCAGAAAGATATACAACAAGCTCTTTTATTAAAGATTCGTACGTTTTGATAAAATCACTCTTACGCGGAATGGATCTCATTAAAAATAACAAACAGTCGTCCAAGACCTACTTTTATCGCACCCCACCCCTTCCAACCTCCACATCGTACCCACCACACGATCTCCCTCTGGCCTCGCGCTCTCTTCCCGCAACGCCTATCTCTCCCAGCCTGAACTCGTTGTCGCTCCCATCCTTTACCAGGCTTTACAAATGGGTGTTGAAGCCTTTGAAAGCCATGATCCGTCCTCCGCAACCCTGACAGCGGAAGATATCATCGCGCAAGCTACTTCTGTCATTCTCAACGAACAAATAAGAATAGCAAAGGCCGCTCCCGAAGAAGGTGGCGGTGTAGATCTGGAACTGGATTATATTGAGCTGTTTGATAGGACTACATTCAATCCTGTCCGTGGGGATGTTACAGGCAGAGACATGGTGCTCGCCGGTGCTGTATGGGTGGGGAGGACCAGATTAATTGATAATTTGCTGTTAGGCTGGAAGCTCTAGTTCATTCTGTTAAATCGCAAAATCAAGTCTGTTTAACTAGTAGTTGATGCATGTGTGTATAATTGTCGTAATATACAGTAGTAATAATACTTTGAATAATACTTTGGTCAATGTGGGAATGTCGATAAATATACAGAAATTACTGAGAAGAGCTAATGCCGGGACCTTGAATTATTATTATAAAAGAACGCTTTAGTTTTACACTTGTTTATGCGAGTCTCCTTCCCCTTCTTCTCCTTCCACCACCAACTCTTCCCAGACCTCCATACTCTTCCCTGGCTACCAACCACAGCGCGGTGACGCAGATCATGTCTTTTAAATTTTCCTCTGTGAGAGCCACATTTTCCTTGATCTTTTTCATCGCCATCGCCGTCTGGTGCCCCTGCTCGCCATTCGCGTCCACGACGGGCCCCTTGATATCTGTGAGCGAAACGGGATCAAGACTCATGGGGATCTTGAGCACGGCAACGACTTTGGGGTGGTGTGGCGCTGGTGTAAGCGTGCCGAGCAACTGCCTCTGACCAGTGTTTTTCACCCAGACCCAACACGACCAAGGGGTCTCACTGTCCTCCGTTTCAGAACTATCGCCTTCCTCTGCAGTTGTGTCACCGCCGGCCACTGCACTGTCAACAGCGACGCTTGGGACTCCCTTTGATGAAGCTGCCGAAGACGATGTAGATGCGGCTGCTGACACTCGCCGGACGGGCTCGGGTCGGCTATCGAGTGATGGAGAAGGGGGTCTTGAAGGAGCAGGAGAGGAGGGAGTTGAAGGCATCGGAGATGCTATCCTCCTTGACGATTTAGGACCTGTTTCACTCGATATACTACGTCCAGGAGCGGAGACGGCCCGTCCCTTTGGCGGTCCCGGACTAATCCCTGGCTTTCCAACGCCCAACGTCCTCTGTCTCGGTTTCTCATCAGGCTCAGAGACGCCTTTCACCCACTCAAACTGGACTTCATTCTCGCCAGCCATCTCTGCAGCGCCAACCAATTCGAGCCCCGCAGCAGCGGCCGCCACAAGGTGGGCCGCCCACCCTTCCGAATTGCGTCGCGCCCAACGGCGGACTGTCCAATTGTAACCGATGGGTCGAGAACGCGAAGATACTGCTGAAGATGAATTGGTATGGTGTTTTTCAGTAGGAGAATAAAGTTCGGGCTTCAAACGAGATTCTTGCGCGACGGAAGGAGGCTGACGAACGACAATGGTTGGCGACGTCCCAAAAGTTGGGTAGCCAATAGCGGACGGCGTGGGGTGGTGAAAGTCAGAGGCTGTACTGATACTTGCCCTGCCCGCCGCAGTTGACCCGTTGGTGGACGCTGCGTCCTGGGGTATACTTGAAGTACTCTTTGGATCGATGGACGAGGTCGATCCAGACCGACTCATGTTGATGGCCACGTCTTCGGCTCTTTCTCCATTCTTCTTCTTTTTGAAAATTTTGCCAAACAACTTTTTCGCATTGCTGTCACCCGAGTCGGGCTTTTGATGCCGAAGACTATCCAGTCGGAAACCTTTTAATTCAAGACTCGATCGAATACCTCGACCTTCTTCTTGGTGAGCAGTGTTCACAGGCGAAAGGGAAGGGCTAAAGGATGCAGTAGATAGAGGGCGGGCTTTCGTAGAAGGCGTTTGCAGTGATTCGCCGTCGGATGTAACATGTGATGTTACCCGTGAAATGGTCGGGTACAGATGATTGGAGGCGGAAGGGAGGTGGATTTCAGAGGGCTCGACAATGCCGACACCGGAAACGTCCACGACGCGCTTGTGAAACTGTGGAAATGTGTGTCAACATGAATCCATTTCACGATAAAACGTCATAGCTCACCTTGGCGACCTTTACGTCTGTCGCAGCATCCGTAACAACTGTTGGATGAACCACATTGTGCACAGCCAGATTAAACATTGGTTCGATACGCTTGCCAGACATACCACTGCCGGTACTACTTGTGGCGTTCGACATGCCTGACCTAATGGATGATGATCGTTTGACGGAGACATCCTCGTCGGAAACATCTGAAGTAGCTGCAGACGCTGGTAACGAGGACGATCTACCTGTCATGGACGCGGAGGGTAACATGGGAACAGACGTCGGAAGGTTCGGTGTGGCCGGAGGTTGTGATTTCACATCACGGTCGTCGGCAGGAGAACTTCCCAAGGATGAGTAGTTGGACGATGTCGATATTCCTCGTTCTCGGCGATTGCGCTTCACAACTAGCTGTATTTGTAGATTTAATGGGTTCTTTGCTGTTGCGGGGGGAGGCTTGACAATGATATATGTCTGAGAGTTGTCAACAGAGAAATTCTGGACGAAAAAAAAATTTAAAATTCAACGACTCACATCCGGCGGGTTCTTCTTCCCTCGACGATCGCTGAGACCATCGTCACCGAGTCCACTGGTGCCGCTGGCCACACTGGGCGTCCTTTTCTGTCTGCCTCTTGCCATGTTGGTCACTTCTGGCTCTGCTATCATGACGCTGGTGCCCGAACTTTTCCTTCGGCCAGTGGCATTGGCTGCGCCGGCACCCCTGGTTATCGGGACACTCTCTGCAGAATCTGAAGAGGGAGGCAAGGAGGAAGAACTGGAGTGCTTGGGAGAGGGGCGGGGAGACTCTGCGGGAGAAGAATATATGGAACGTTGATTGACTGCGGCTGAGTTGCGCGACGCGAGGGATGAGGGGCCGGGACCTGCTTCGGATTGGTCGGGTGGAGCAGCGGGTCGGGCGGGAGAGGCTGGAGGAGGTGTGGGAGACGGCTGGTGGTCTGGACTGAGGAAGTTGAGAGGATTGATGCTGTTTGTGAAGTCCTTGAGGTCGTTGAGGGTCTGTAGGAAAGGCATGGTGGAGCGTGGTGGATGTTGGCGCGTCTGAAGGACAAGGGAGTGGGCACACGGTGGGGAGGGGAGGGGCGCAGGAGTGAAAGCAAGGGCGGCGATATATAATCAGGACAGGAAATACAGTCCGGAGGCCGAGAACAAACGGTGCAGTGGCCGTGGGGGGGAGACACAGCTGCTGGCGCCGGCGGCCGAGGTGTGCAGTGGTGGGAAGCGCAAGTAGGGCGACAGAGGGCGGCAGAGTGAGGCGCGCCAGGCTTGGGGCATGGGATAACGGGGTGGGTATGTAATATATGCTCTGCCCTATCGGTTCATGCTCGACAGGCGCTTGGCAAAAAAAATAAAACGGACGATTCGTTTAAATGGTGGTAAACAAAAATGCCTCGCCGACGGACGCTGGGCCGACGTCGAAAGCGACGCCCCGCCACGGCCATCGTCCCACCGAGCCCCGTCCCCGCCACCCGCCGTACTCGTTCTGCCACTCCACCCGATGCATCTCTCCAGCAGCGCTTCGATCTGCGAGCCATGCATTGCCCCAAGACACTCTCCACTGCCTGCAGCTGTTATTATGCGCCAAGCGTCTTGTATCTCTTACATCATCGCCTCGGTGGTGCCTGCCACCGGGGATCATCCCCTCTCCGTCTTCCGTCGCCACCTTGCTGCTGCCCACCGGCCACTGCAACGACGTTGCTGTTGGGACTTGCATTCGCAGCGACACGCTCGCGATGAACGAGCAGCTTTAAAGTAGCTCAACTTATGTTTAAATCGACAACACGTGCCTCGGAACGACATGTAATAAGCTCATCATTGCAGTTCATGTGCCGCGGAACAACGAACACGGGCCAGCCGTTGCAGATAAATAAACAGTCACATGGTCTTCATCACTTGTCAATTTTCTTTCTGCTATTCATATCGACTACATTTAGGCGACATCCCTGTTCCTGTTGTCCCCAGAAACAGCATCTCCGACCTTCTGAGTAGTGGACTTCTCTTGTTGAGGTTGAAGGGCAGACGCAGCACTAAGTCGTGATGCACCGATTAGTACGAGTTCCGACAATCACGACTCTTCAACTCACGAGTCAAGTTTGCCAGAGACAAAGTCGGATGCCTGCTCAACGTAGGACTTTTCAGAGTCGGGCTTGATGGAAGAAGTAGCCTTGTCGGTAAGAGATTGTCGGCCCTGTTTGACAAAAGGTGTCAGCACTCCAGTCTACTGGCGACAAAGGGTATAGCTGTCTCGAAAGATACAATGACAACAAGGAGCAGTACTTACAGTGTCAGACATTGTGCTTGGGTTTGAGTTTGTTGTGTTAAAAAAGAGCAAAGATTGGAAGAAGATAGTTCAAGATGCGTTGTAATTGAGAAGATGGAAGAAAAAAGCGAGATTCATCAGTATCTTTTGCTGGTTATATAGCTTTCCCAACTCGTCCTTCCGTCGTTGAACATCGAGCAGACACCGTTTGTCGTCATCTGACATGGAAACAGGTACACATATGGCAAGTTGTTGATAGCAGGAGCCGCACGTCATGTCACACCTCGATGTGACGTCATTTCTCAGCTTGACATTTTGCTAACGCTTATATTGCATTTCACGCCCGCCTTGCCCTATTATCCAATGTGCAATGGCTGCTCGCCACCTGATGCTCTTGCATATCGCGCTATCCTAACCCATATAGCTTGCATTTAGCCGTGACTTATTTTCCGGGGTGGTCGATATCTCAGTCGCGCGCGGGCATCGCTCCCACGCCATCGATCCATGAAATGGTCCATCGTCATCGACCGTGCCACCGCTTTCATCTTTCAAATCTCTTGTGAGACAATTGTTAAAAGATCGAGGATAGGGAGGGCGGGCTGGTGGAAGATTAGCAAAGGATAAGATCAGGACAGATCGCGAGGTCGGCCATTCGCCGGTTATTAGAAAGTACGAGTTTGTAAATTTCGGGCGCCGGTCCAAAAGACACATGCTGCACGAGAGATTTCTTACTCTACGAGTACTGTATGACGGTCTGTATTTTATGTAAGTCGACGAGTTTGGGATTTGTTTATCCTTCCCGCTGTTTTGTGTTCATCTGCAGCGACGCGAAAAATACATCTACAAACATTCATAACTACAACGGTTATATGATTGTTCGTTAAAAAGAATATTATAATCTGTTATTATGATATACACACACATATTATCTGCCCAACACCTGCTGCAATAAACCCACCACACCTTCATCCTTCCACAACCTCTCGCGCTCTTCTTCATCATCCGTCTCTCCGTCCGTCTTCACACGCTTACTCCAACCATCTATCGAGTCATCGCCCTTGTCCCCTTCGCCCCCTTCTTCTTCTTCAATTATCTCTGAAGCGGCGGAATGGGGATGACGCAAAGGATGGGAATGAGAACTATCAGGTCGATGCAAGTGAGAGGATTTCGCCCATGCACGTTCATAAGACTGTCTCTTGGCTCGTAAACGCTCTTCCTCCATCTCCGCCATCACGGATCCGTCAACCCCCAAACCTCTTCCACCAACCCCTCCTCCTCCTCCGCCGTAAATCGAGCCAGAGATCCCTCCCGTCGCTGCGGACACTGGCCCACCTCCATGACGGTTACGGGTCCCAGCACCCATCAGCCGATCTAGAAAGAGTGACGAGCTGGGATCAGACGGCTGCCAATCCGGATGAGTAGCCTTGAAATGCAAGAATGACTGCTCCATCTTGTTCTCGTTGCCTCGCCAATCTCTGTGTTTTAAACGTGAAGGACTGGAGGAAGTGGTCCGTCGGGTTGTCGGTCGACTTGGTTTTCCTGCGGCGAACCCATCAGCAGCAGGACCGCCATCGGGACCTGTAGCCCCCTCCAGTCCGGTTTCCGGTTGGTTGGCATCCACGTTTCCGTATCGCGCGAAATCAAATACCGCAAAAGAGCAGACATAGCCTACTCCATCGACATGCACAGTGAATTCGCGGAAGAAGTCGATGATGGCTGCAGCGCATGGCGGGAGGGAGAAGAAGAGGATGAAAGGAGTGAGGATTACGGAAAGAAGCTCGGAGAAGAAGATCATGATCTTTAATGCGAACAGTTTGCTGAATTCTTGGTGCACCTATATGTCCCAATCAGCATTCTCACATTGAGCGATAGGTAGGGGAAAAAAGCAGCCAAAACACCCACCATTTGGCTATGTAATTGGCCCCTCCATTCTACAGGCAGATAATGCGTCCATCTAACAACTTCGTTCAAACTCGCCTCGGGGTCGAATACCATGTTCTCCTGTGGCACCATTCCTCGCGAGATGGCGAGTATGGACCCAAAGACTCCTAGGTAGAAGAGGACCGTCCGATGGGGGGTGATTTCAAAGTGAAGGAAAAGGTCCGGGTCGATGAGAGAGGCGACAAGAAGAACGGCGGCAAAAGATCCTGCAATGAATGCGACGAACCTACCCAGGTGCGGCGTTAGTGATCCCAGAACGGCTCCAAGGTAAAATTAGGAAGAGTGCAAAGCACTCACCGCATGACGAGAGCAGTACGCTCTTTGGGGAACTGATCAACGTATTCCTTGGCAATTTCGTAGCTTCTGTCAAGTCGTCTTTCAAACAAATGGGGAAGCTCATTGAATTCTCGGAATTTCCACTGCGCATAAGGCGTATACTGTCGGCTTCCAATTGAAGATGGATTCTTGTGATATTCCTAAAGTCATGATCAGATACCGAGCTTCTTGCTTCAGCCATTTCAAACGTACCTCAAAGTAGCGGAAAAATGAGTATATGAGAAGATAAAGAATGATAAACGGCGCAAAAATTGCGTTGAGAATACCCATGAAAATAAACCTCCTTCTCAATCTGTTCTCTGAGATCAGAATGGCGCTTGGATACACGAAATCGAGTAGCACCCGGTCGGCAACACTCACCCTTGCACAAGATCCTTCCTTCTTTTCTCTCTTACAAATTCTTTTCTAACCTGCCCCCTTCTATCAAACAAATAGCCCAATAGACAAAAGCGCAAATTCCATTCAAGAGCTTTGGTCAAGTGATTTGCGCCAAAGCTTAGGAACTTTCTCTCGGGTTCGGACTGGAGTGACGGTAGAGGGGCATCAGCCGACGATATAAGAATAGAAGAGGGTATAAAAGCTGTGAGTACGTGAGGGACCGGGATGCGGACGCGAAGATCGAGGAGGTCTTTGTTGAATAGTGCGATGAGATAGTTTTCTTGTCTCAGTATCCGGCTAAGGCGCGCCGTTAGCCTACACACACATTGGAGATTCAGGAATGTTTGAGCGTACTTTGCTATGTCATGGGCATCAAGCTTCTTTGCAGGTGCTTTAGCATCATTGCCAACCATGTCGGCAAGTGCTGTAGCCTGGCCGTTGGAAAGTGATGTGACAGGATTGTGCTTTCTAATGTCACCTATCAGTCGCACAATCTCGGGCCATGGAAGTGTTTGTATATCCGCCTAGAGAAATGTTTCGATCAGCAAATAAAACAAAGGCAAAGTGTATTGGCTCACATCAGGGACACCTAAAAGGTGCGTGTAGAACCGATACATATCCAATAGTCGAGGGACGGACATGGCAAAACTGGCGACCTGAAAGATAAAGAATGCTGAGAGGATGATTAAGAAAAGGGTATGAGCGAATGACCCCCTATAATCATAAGCCGAAGAATTAGTCTTGTTCAGTATGTACAGTTTGAAATGGACAAACTTGGTGATACATTGGGCTACGAGGACGTCTTCTAATCGCCCAACAGCCTCGGCAGTCGAGATTGAAGAAAAGAGCTTTGAGTAGTCGATGCAAGATATGAGAAAGGTAGAGAATGCAATTACGAAGAAAGTTGTGCTACAGTACAGCTCAGCACCGCCTTGACCAGTATGTCAACACATAATACTTACAGTAAGTTGAGTACTCGCGCTAATACGATACAATAGATGCCTTTACCCTTGTAGTAATCATACACCTAGACAAGTTGGGTCAGGTATACGTCTTCATTTCAAATGCACAAGGACGCACTTCTTGTAGGAATCCATCAAGATCGTCCACGTTGACCCATTTCCACAAAGCTTTCTCATAAGCGTTCAGCCCTACCTTCCCTCGTGTCCTCAATGCGTCGCTTTCAGGTGGTTCCTCTTCCTCTTCGTCCTGAACGTGCAATGAATGGTATTTGTGACCACCCTTTCTCCTCGTCCGTTCTTTTCCTTTGCCCGAATTCCTACTTCCGGAGGCTACTGAAAGTATAGTGGGATCAAGGTAACCTTCTCCTTTACCCATCCTGGGAGACTTGGCTGGAGATTTTGACGTCTGCCTTGAGAGTGCTGTGGGTGACAGCGGCACCGGGACCTCCCTGAACGTTGGTTTAGAACTGGCGGCAGCCGTGTCTGCACCTGTCATGCCCAACCCGGCACTTGCCGTGACTCCCGACTGTGAAGCCAACGCACTTATAGTGCTATGGCCCGGGCTGTTGGCCGGGCTTGTACTCCGACTCCTGCTATGGCTTGGGCTGCGTGATGTTGATGGCTCTCTGAATGGTCCAGGGCTATAAATTGTACTTTGATGGGGCTGTCGATGTGGCCCATCTGACTCGAGGATGAACGGGTTTGTGGTCTGTTGGAGTGGGCTGTTAGGTGTGGGAGGGTGTTCTGGGAGTTTGTGGTCTCCGAAGATGATTGACTGTGGCGGACCCTCATCTTCTGAGCTCGGTTGTGAATGGGAGTTGTGTGTGGGCATTTGGGGTAGACGAAGAAAGAGCCGTAATTGACTACTATGCGTGTAAAGATATGGCCACCGGCCAATACTCCCTTTCTCAACAACAACATCCGACAGCCGACCCGCGCCTACCGTATGTGTGCCTAATCTACCTTCAACAGCCGAGTTAGGCTGGCCAAACACATCCTCGTGCGACAACTGACTTCCCCTATATTATTCGAGTGCCAGGCTGCACTACCGACATCCATCCTGATATACAATGGCAGCCTTGCCCGCCCACCACCGCCGTCAGCAGGTCCGTGCCTTCCACGCCTCCCCCGTCAGATACTGATTTCTGTTGCCTTCCCCCAGATCCAAGAGGAAGACGCCACGAAGCTTCAGTTTGGAGGTCCGTTTGTTCCCTCAATCGGCGAAGAAATGCAGAGATTACTTTGCGCTGACTTCTCAAATAGACTTTGCGGAAGGAGAAGCTCTTACTTTGACCGAGGTAGCGACCCTCTTGAAAGCTGCTCGTCAAGCTCCCAACGTCCCTCCCGCGCCGGATAACAAGTATGCTTTGTCATGGCTGTCGTCGATCATCGTCGTTGACTTCGGCTTGTAGGGTATATCAGTCCACGACTGACTATGTCAATGAGTTTTCCAATACTACTATGGATGTTTCCGATAGTATGCGAACGTGCGTCTTGGTGCATCTGCGCATCAGTTCGGGTAAGAGGTCGATAATAGCTTACCCGCCATTAGTGCATTATCCGCTAGGCATGGCTTCTTGAACAAGTTTGAAATCGCTCAGATCATGTCCTTAAGACCAGAAAGGGTGGAAGTGGCCGTTGCCCTCATACCTAGGTTCGTTTTGCTTTTATCTTGCGTTTAACAAGGGTTGCTATTCTCAAATCGCGGCTAACTCTGTTTCTAGTCTGGAGAGGTACGCGCAAGGTGATGAAAACGAAGCGCAGCTCCAGAGTCTACTAGATGATGTTCGTTCAATGGTCCGTTACGGTGTTCAGCCCTAGATTCGAGTCAAGAGAAAGAGAGGTACCTTCTCGGGGGGGGGCTTTTCTGGCAATAATAGATAAACTACAAGCAAATGTTGTAAAACTATAATGCATCTGGGTATATTTCATGCTAGGTATATCTCCCCTTCTGACAGCCATGTACAAATGAAGCATGGCTTAAAATCTTGGTAATCTAATGATCCCACCTTCATCACACCACTTTGCCAGTTCTCTGGTCACCTCGATTTGGCAACCTAATCGACTTTCTCCTTCCTTGTAACCGACTGCATACCCCAGCATGTCGTCCTCTGCCTCCGATGGCTCGGAAACTGGCGGTGCAGGCGAAGAGGAAAGGTAGAGATGACATGTGGCACATTCTTTCAACTGCTGCGTCAGCGCCAGAAAGTTTTTGCCTTACAGCATTACAGATGGCACCGAGCTACGTACCGAGATTGCCATCACATACGCCTTCCAGAGAGGGCAAATCGTTTTTCTTGCCAACTTGTAGCAGATTCTCTCCAATTCGAGCTTGAACAACTTTTTCTTCACCCTCATAAGTTTTGAACCTCAAAGTGACAATTTCCTGCTCCTTTTTTGCCGCAGTTTCATGGGACGTCGATGCGATATGAGGCTGGCGGGAGGGATCAACAGAATCCCAGAGCAAAGCTTGTTGCTCCCCCGTCAAGCCGTAACGGCCTCTCCAATGCGTCCACATCCCTCCTTTCGCGTGGGTAGAGTCGTCCGGTTTCGTTCCCCTCTCAGCTACAGGCATGACAGACGCTGAAGGAACTGAGGGAGCAAGAGCGAACAGATGATCGATTATACATGGCGCATGCTCGGTAGACAGGTTGGAAAGCATATCCATGGTCGGGAGCAAGATTGCGTTCGCCGCATACCTAAATTTCGCACAGCCCATTAGCCCCCCAGCCTTAATTGAGCGCTAGCACTCGCTGAATTCGCTGCATAGAGACGTGCGTTATACTTACTTGTGTCCTCCGACATGGGCCACTTCCCCGATTTTGACTTGACTTTGCAGACCTCGCCGATTGACCTCTTTTCGAAGAGCCAAAACAAGCGGACCGCCTCGATCAGCACATCTACAGTCCCTAGATCCATGGGTGCATACTAGGATCTCTTTCTTGGAAGTTATTGATGCAGGTAGAAGCTGTGGTAAACCCGAAGAGTGTGATAGGACGGGTGTGTAGTTGATCGCTTTTTCTAGCTGGTCAGAATTGAGGGTTTCGAGATTAAAAACGTCCCATTCCATTTTTCTCCCGTCAGGCCAAAACAGTCTCCCCATGAATTTTTCCTCCCCCTTCTTTTCAGTCTGAAAACCAAAGCTTCCATACGGGGCAGCCGGATCGTAAACGACATTCACGCCGACTCCACGGGCTTTGAGTTTCGCAGAGGTAGCTGCTAAGAGGGGGGAATGCATTTCAAGATGAGATGGCCAATCAGTGGGAGGGGAAGGCGTGGAGAGAAGCAGAAGGGCGCGAGTGGGGGAAATGGCCCGGGGGAGCTCAAGTGGATAGGCATCTGGGAGTGGGAGGGGTGGCGCTGAAGGAGTGTTGGGGATGGGTATAGGCGCCCTGGGCCGGGAGAGTGAAGTGGAGAGATGTCTTTGGGGGTGAATAACAGTGTGTCTCCTGAGTAGGAGAGCGGCCCGGCGAAACATGGGGTATATGCCTGTCTGAGCCAGTAGGAAAAGAGCGATTGGTTACCCGGCCAACAAAAGACCGTCGTCGTATAAAAACAGCCAGCCTCCACCTCTTCGGACATTACCGATGTGCCGCCGCTTCTTGGCTCATCGTCGGGACGCGCAATCATCGGCATCAATCACTACGTACTCCATCACCAATCAGGCGTCATAACACCATTTGTCGTACAGACACAGAAAGAATAAAATTGCATAAAAGGCCCACGTTGTACAATTTTTATCAATAGCCCCCAGCCTACTGGTAATACATCTCAACCTACCGTATGAACATTTTAATGCCTTGATCCATCATCAGCAATCTTTCTCAATAGCTGACAGAGACTAGACTCACTGGTTCCACTCAATTTTGCTGATATCAATCCCTTCCTGCACCATCTCCCAAAGTGGGCTCATATCCCTCAACTTGTTGACCACGCTGACAATCCTCTGCACCACAAGGTCGATTTCTTCCTCGGTGGTGAATCGGCCAATACCGAATCGAAGGGACGAATGCGCCATGTCTTCAGCGGCACCGAGAGCACGAAGAACATAGGATGGTTCAAGGGAAGCTGAAGTACATGCTGATCCTGATGAGAGTGCGATGTCCTAAGGCCGAAAATCAGTATATAAAAAGTAGTTAGATTGCGAAAAGGGCTTACCTTGAGGGCCATGAGAAGCGATTCGCCTTCCACATATGAGAATGACAAGTTGACGCAACCGGGATACCCATTGACATCACCATTCCTCACGATGTGCTCTACCTTTGACGTGATTCCCTCAATCAACCTATCGCTCAAAGCCTTGATCCTTGCATGGTCGGCAGCCATTTCATTCTCCGCAATGCGGCAAGCCTCACCAAGACCGACGACAAGAGGTGCAGCGACGGTCCCTGATCGAAGACCACGCTCTTGACCACCACCGTGGATAAGTGGCTCAAGTCGGACTCGGGGTCGTCGTCGGACATAAGCGGCGCCGACACCCTTCGGACCGTAGAGCTTGTGACCAGAAATAGACATGGCGTCAATACCCAACGCTTCAACATCTATGGGGATTTTGCCGACAGCCTGAGCGGCGTCGGTATGGAATAAGGGTTTGGTGACACCATTTTCCTTGGCCCATGACTTGATGGCTTGAGAAATCTCGGCAAGGGGTTGAATAACGCCGATTTCGTTGTTGACAGCCATAATAGACACGAGCGAAGTGTCAGGCCGAAGGGCAGCCTTAAGTTCGTTGATGGAGACCAGACCGTTCGGGAGGACGGGAAGATAAGTGACTTCGAAGCCCTGGGTGGAGAGCCATCGGCAAGAGTCGAGCACGCACTTGTGTTCAGTCTGGGTAGTGATGATGTGCTTCTTCTTTGATTGGTGGAATTTTGCAATCCCCTTGATCAACATGTTGTTGCTTTCTGTCGCACCACTAGTAAACACGATATCTTTCGGTTGGGCACCGACGAGTTGAGCGACTTGCTGCCGAGCCTCATCGACGGCCTTCTCCGCTTCCCATCCGTATGCATGAGTTCGTGAATGGGGGTTGCCATATTGCTCGGTGAAGAGGGGAAGCATCTTGTCGAGCACACGAGGGTCCATAGGAGTAGTGGCCTGCATGTCGAGGTAGATAGGTCGGCCTCCAGACTTGGCACTGCCCCCAGTCTTGGTAGCTACGGGATTGAGCTTGAAGCCGAACATTTCTGATAAACGAAGCAACGAGTCAGCATTGCATGCTTTCGCCACTAGACCATAGTAAAGTACAAAAATATACCTTTGCCAGAAGGGTGTTCGCCAGCGATTTGCTCTCCCGATTGGTGCTCTGCAGGGTCTTCCTTAACATGATCTACGGTAACGTTGGAGACGGTGGCGTGGACGAGGTTTGTGGGGGTGACAAGCGTGCGGCGAGGTATTCTAGAAGAGAGGGAGTTGTGGCAGAGGCGGAGGGGAGTAGAGCGAAAAAGGGGTCTGATGGGGTTCATTGTAGCGAGCATCTGAAAGATAGGAAAAGAATGGAGATGAGGTTGAGAACGAGAACAAGTCGGTGAGTTAACTTTTCGAATGAGATGGAGGAAAGATTGCCGGCGGCGCTCGTCCGCTGAAGGCCGAAGAGGCAAATATATTTGACTCCGCCTTGCCGCCGAGGAAATCTTGGGCGCTTATTAATTAGTGCCCGGGAATAAATAATTTTTTGAGGAGCTGTTCTGGGGTTGAAGGGGGCCGACGCGACTCATTCAGGGGGGGGGCACAAACTCAGGGCGCAGACAAATGAAACGCGTCTTGTTTTTCTGCAGCCGCTTGTTGATGCGTAGGGTACTCTTCTGGTCGCTGTTCTTCCTTCCTCCTGCTGTCTTCCTTCTTCCTTCCCTCGTTCCTTCCTTCCTCCTCCCCATACTTCGTCTTGCCACCTTGTCGGCGTGATCTGCTGCCCACAGCTGCCCCACTCCAGTCAGCACACCTTTGACAGGGCGCTCCCCACACTCGTTCATACCCAACCCCCCTCAACGCGCACAGACCTTCTCACAGCTTCTATTGTTCCATCTCCATACCTATTTTGCACCATCACCCGCCATTCTATTCTTGTACACGTCAACCACACTCATTTCCCCTACATCCACCCTCTCTCTTTCTCGCTTCCTTCCTGCCTTCCTACCTTTCCACCCACTTCGCCATATCACTCAACCTGATACAACCCGGCACACGGCCCTCACATCATGCACGAATCGCCCCTTGCCCGCATACTCCGCCGCTCACGTCTTCGAGCACTCGCATCTGCTGCTGGCCGCGCCCTTCACCTGGACGGAAGAGCCCATGCCGCTACTGAAGTGACGTCTGGGAGCGATGCCGTCGTGGACAAGCGTTTCTATGCCAGCTTAAACGAGTACAGTCCCCAACAGCTGAGTAGTATAGAGGCAGCCGAGAGTCTGAGCGCTGCTGCTGCTGCTGCTGCTTCCAAGTCGGTACGTGGTACCTCCTACCCAGTGGGCTATGATTGCAAGGCTGACAAGTGAGGACTCTGGATGTACGTATGTAGGTAGCAACACACGCCGCATCAACAACGAGACAAGCTGCCCAGGCCGCTACGTTGAGCACCTCACAGTCCCGCGCTACGAGCACCGTTGCGAAAGCCACCAGTTCGACACACACAACTAGCTCGACTTCTTCGAGGGCAACCCCTTCCACTACCAGCTCAGCTAAAAGCTCAGCGGCGTCGAGCATACGTGAGAGTGTCGCTTCAAGCTCTGTAAGCATGATCAGTTTATCAGCAGTTGATCACGACTAACCTACTCTAGTCCAAATCTTCCTCTTCAGCTATCAAATCCAGCTCTACTTCCACAGCCTCGAGATCAACGGTCCACTCGACCAGCACCCACAGCTCTTCGACTTCTACCACTCATTCGACATCCATCGTTCACACATCGTCGACGAATCGCGAGCTCAGTTCCACAGCTAAGCCGTCCACCACCTCCCATTCTAGCTCTGCTATAATATCATCATCTAGCATATCTTCCACGGCGGCGGCCCTTTCAAATTCCACAAATTCATCTTCCAGGCACGTCACATGACTTTCACACACGGGCCGGATGCTAACCGAGACATTTCATTAGCTTATCCACCGGCGCGGTCGTCGGCATTGTCTTTGCTGTTGTTATCGGTATCGTTGCTGTCGGTTCATTCGGCGGCTGGCTTTACGTATGTACTTCCCATTTAAAACGTCCCATGACTAACGGCTTCCATGACGCAGCGCAAATACATCACACGATCTTATAATAAGGCAAACGCGCCTTGGTCAAAAATCGATGACGATATCACTCCTTTTGATAATGAGAAATCTCACGACGATATCTACGGTGGTCCTTTGGCCCCTGTGATTGCTTCTAGTCGTGATCTCGCCCGTGCGCGCAGCACGATGTCGCCCAGAGACTATACCATGTTCGACAGCGCGAGTAATCACGCTGGAGTCGGGGCTGGTCGCACCATGGGATTTGCCACAGAATATCCCACAGGACTTTCACCGCCTCCAGAGGCTGTTACCTACGGTGTTGACCTCCATGGACGACCCTATACTCCTCAGGCAGGCAGGACGCCCATGCTTCACACCTATGAGTCCGATTACGGACACCCAGCTGAAAGTTATTCACCTTACTCTTACCAATCCTACTCCGCCAGTCCCACGGACAACATGCGTCAACTTGTCGGGCCCCATGCCCACCATTCTCAGGAGCAACAGTACCATACAGATTACGTGGAAATGCCGATGCCGTCGCCTATGCCTCTAGGTGGATTAATGCATGCGAGCGATGAGGATCTGAAAGATCTGGATAAGTTTGCGGACGATCCACGGATGGCAGGCTTGGCGTACACTTATGAAGACGGTCCTGCTGCTGGCAGTGCTAGCATTCAGGCAAGCGAACAACCTCCGACAGTCATGGTATCAAGCGCCCCTGGCAAGTATGATCCTCCCGCCCAAGTCACCCGTGCCGATGACCATATGGCTCCCAATCTTGCCGCCCCTGACTTCTCGGCACCAGCCCACTCTCCTCTCTCGCCGCTTGATCCTACGGCCAACAGCTCTTCTTCATCGTCCAATGCGCTTTTACCCCTTCCTTTGCCCCAGTTTGAGCCCCTCTCGCCTTTGACAACTTCGTTCGACTTGAGTAGGCGTACAGCTGAGGGTCAGCCCCTAGCCATGTACGAGGATGAACACCGAGATACAAGCGAACCGGAGAATGTGCAAAAGAGGCTGTATGGTGAAGTTGCGCGAACTGCGGGGATCGATGAGCCCAAGACACCTTTTGTCGAGATGATGTCTCCATCTACTTCGACGTCCTCTGAACCCATGCCCCTGCCTTCCACCAACGTGCTCAACGAATCGACTAATTCCACTTCTTCTTCGTTTTCCGCTCCGGGCCCTGCTATGCC
>NC_009180.1:298915-356415 GCF_000149385.1 Cryptococcus deneoformans B-3501A
TCAGATCCCCGTTTTTACAGGCATTGACAAGGACGTCTCGTGCCGTTGTTTTAGGCTGTATGTCAATGGTGATCTGCTTAGTTGACTTATCTGAGATAACAATGGCAGTAAGAAGCTTCGTAGGAGGTTTGGGGATTGGGGGTAAAGGCGATTGGGGGTTGTTGGAAATGGTTTCGATGGGGCTCGGCTTCCGCGCTGCTGAGGAATCGGACCGCGTTGGACGACGATTTATGTGAAGAGGAGGGAGAGCAGGCTTTCCGCCTATTTGAGACACATGTTGATGCGAAACAGATTTCGCCAGATCCGTCTGCTCCGTCTGCTCCATCATGGCCAAGGCTGCCTCCAACTTCCGTGTCAAAACATGTGCCGGCACACCGCCTTCGCCATCCCAGTCCGTGTCCCCACCAGGATTACGTCCACGCACTTTAATTTTAGAGAGTGTTTGGGATCTCTCCCGTATTTCACGAACTTCACGCCGTTGTTGCTGGGCAGCAGCAGCGTCTGGATGAATCCTACATAGTGGCAGGTCGTCCTCATCATCACCATTTTTTTCTGTTCCACCAATATCCAGGTCTTCTCTCGCATCAATAACTTCATCTCTCGAAGACTTGTCACTGGAGGCACCAAACATCCTTGAAGTCCTGCTGTTCTTGATGGACATGGCGACGGATGTCGGTTGTGTATCGCTAGACAGTCTTGGGTCTACGGTGAAGGTGGAAATTTCTAGGGCGGCAGGGTAGGAGTTGCTGCTTCTGGAGGAGGATGGTTTCGCGTTTGGGGTTATCTCCTCTGTGGGGTTGGTGAGTTCTCCTGAGGGGTCGATATGATTAGATAATGAAGTTTGTTGCGGTTGTTGTTGATCCGAGTTGGCATCCGCGCCTGAAGAAGGGACACCGGCAGAAGATGGTCTGTGCGCCACAGGAGAGCTCGACCCTTCAGAAACAATTCCAAACATAGGTCCCCAGCCGGAGCTGGCCCCGACGACTGGAGAAGACAAAGACATCGTTTTGGTGGGTATCAGGTCGGTAACGGGGCTGACTTCGCCCGAGCATTCCTTGACAGTACCGTCAGCCGGTGTATTCTCCGGGTCAGACTCGACCGATTCTTCTGATTTCCCCACAATGCCGTCGTCCTTTTTCTCATCCTTCTCACCCTTGGGCCAAATGCCCAATTGCTCATACAGATCAAAGAATGAGGAGCTGGTTGGTGGTGATTTCAAGCTCATGCTAGTCGACCTGGATCTCGGCAAAAGCATAGGTGTTGAGCCACTTCTTTTAATTGGCGAGGTGGATGATGAAGAGTCCGACAGCGGTGTGGCAATGGGTGGGGGCGGTAAAGGAACGTTTGGAGGTGTCCCTAACTCTGTGGGTCCACTAGAAATGGAACGTATCATATAAGGTGGATTAGGGGGTAAAAGAGGTGGACTGGGAGCAGGTAAATCTACGCGTTGGTGAAGCGGCGGTCCTTGAAGATCGTTCTGAGAGTCTTCCTTCTTTTCGACATCAGGCCTCTGGACTAATCCTCTTACAGCATCCTTTTTCTCAGTTCGGTTTACAGGCATCTCATCAATCTCAGGATTGATTTTCCTCGTCGACATTGATCGTAGGTTCGCTAATGATTTGGCTTTGGCTATCTTCGGCCGTGACGGTAAAGAAAGCATATTTTTCAGATCTCTAAGGCTGGGCGAGTTTGATCGCAGCTTAGGACGTAATGGTGAAGGTGGACGTAAGGCAGAGGGGTCGGCAGCAATATCAAGATGAGATTCAAACGGATCGGGGGGGAGAGAAGGATGAGTAAACCCGCGCTCATTCCCCTCCGGAGTTGACTGA
Source organism: Cryptococcus deneoformans B-3501A (assembly GCF_000149385.1). NCBI lineage: Eukaryota > Fungi > Basidiomycota > Tremellomycetes > Tremellales > Cryptococcaceae > Cryptococcus > Cryptococcus deneoformans. Next base: position 300,745 of record NC_009180.1, read on the forward strand.
GCAAAGAAAGACATTATGTTGTTGCGTTTCAACTCTCCGAGAGGGGCGCGTCGATCGCCGGCGGGAGGAGTATGAGAAACATGATTGTTGCGGCCTGTTGGAAGTGGTGGAAGGGGCTGGTTAGATTGTTGGGGGGATTGCCGCAGAGCCGCCTGCGACTTGGATTTAAAAAGCTTGCGCATACCCTTCTTCCATGAAGAAGACATTGACGACTGTGATGGCTTGACATTCTCCTTGGAGGACTGACGATTGGATGGCGATGTGAGGGGTGGACCAAAGTCATGTAATGGGGAAGGGTAATTACTAGGAGAAGAGTAATAATTGCCTGGATATGTGTGGTTGATCGGTGACTGCAAAGGGGAAGTGATTGACACTGGGGAAGACAATATATATGTAGATGGAGATGACAGCATTGGTGGAGGGGCCTCAAACTAGACTCTTATTAGCCATGGATTGGGTTCAAAGCATATTAGGGACCCACCGAATCATCCACATCCTCTGCCACTTGCACATTCAGCTCATTTCTCTTCCCCAGAGCTATTCCACTAAGCATCCTGAAACTCTTTTGCTTCACCACTCTTTTCATCGGCTCATCCACACCCAAAATCCTCTCCCCGTTGGATGCCTTTTTCCTCACCGTAGGTCCTCTTTCATTGTCTGCAAAGAAAGTGCCTCGCCTCCCCACACTCTTACCGGCGTTATCTATAGTGGGCACCAGTGATGTTTTCCTAGAAGTCTGAGCAGACCAATAGACAGTTGGGGATGAAGACCTGTTCTCCCAGTTCAAGCCCGACGAAGAAGACGCGTCTATCCCCTCCAGCTCATCCCACAGTCCGTCTCGGGCGTACATGCCTGTGGTGGGCGTACCTGGTGGACAGGGATAGTCGGAGAAAAGGTCGGCATCGTTGAGAGGAGGTTGTAGTGAAAGCGGAGAACGTTCAGCAGTGGACATGGGGGTATGTACAGTATATACAAATTGTTTGATGCGAAGAAAGTAGAAAGTAATATGTTGTGGTTCACGCTGGCGAAACTCAAGGGAAACCAGTCGCCAAAACTCGTCCCGCCCCAGAGTGCCACTTCCATTAAAACCCGCCAAACAAACAACCCAGAAACCTTGGACTCGTCCCGCCCTCAGGTACACGCCTTTTTCACACCCTGAAATCCATCATAAATCCAGAATTTTTAGACCGATAAAAAGTAGCTAATCGGTTAATAACGTATGGGCTAGGTGTCACCGCGACGCGCTGTTTGGTTACTCGCTGGCACCTCCGACTTCTTCTTACTCACCCCGGTTGTTTGTTCACTTCTGCCTTCTGCGTCCCGCAATACGTGTAGTATGTAATTTACTAACCGTCGGCCCTTTTCTCTTCCGTCTCTGTCCTCTGCCTTCGTTTTTCCCTTTAGCTTTCAAAATATGCTTTTTGTGGAAGTTTCAAAGATTACAGATCCAAGACCGACAGCAGGCATCATGCATCATGATGGGTTAAAAAGACATCGCTTGTGTACCTACTACCGTGCAAGTAAATAAGGAGTGCGACCGTTGCGCGGCTGGGACGCATACCCATAGACAGACACCGCAAAGTATTATTGAAACGACGGCAGGGCCTGCAGTTCGCGTCGTTACGTATACTCGCTACTGCAGTGTCTCCCACCAGCCGTGACTTACTGCCATTCATCATATAGCACCTACTATGGAACTTTATCATGTCATAATTGTGTTATAATTAATTGTATCTTTCACATAAGGATGTATTTGTGTTTGTTGCTCTATGATGGCTGCATCTATCACTGTAAGAATTGTATGTTACCATTGCGTCATACTGTTTGTTTGTCCACCATTTATCGGTCTTCTTCTTCAGTCGATCGAGGACGCATGCGGTAAATACCGTCTGACTGCGTAGGGGATTCCCCGGAGTACTATTATGATGTATGCACAGGGTTCACTCTTCGTAACAAGGGTTTGCATCATATATGAAACATATCTCTAGCATTAAATTAACCTCGGCAAACAACTGACCCAGATGTTCTCCACCAGAGTGATGATAGATACAGTTCAAATGAGTTCCCTCGTCGCACGGTACTAGTAATAAACAACGAAGTTTTTGTTCCCCTCTTTCATTCAGGATTAGTGCGAACAGCATTACTCATCGTGACCATGCAATCTACCTTCCCATGATTTCTGCTTCTGGACGGCCGACAGACGGAAACTCACAACAACGATCAGTTCAAATGAACGCGCTCTTTGATCTGATGAATAATCGATCGTACTGACCATCGAACGAGCTCCATATTCTGAAAGGGTGTACCACCAAAGTTGTTTTTCCCCGAATTGGATCTGAAGTCACTACGGCTGGACGATAAAAGATTGAGAGAAATAAGTACCACACCGGTGGAGCTCAGGAAGAAGATCGGCAACTCCTCCGTCTTTAGTACGAAAGCCGGAAGGAAGGAGCATTGCACATCGTATCATTATCATTCTTGGGGATGACATCGATGCGCACTATGATAAGAATTTCAGTCAGTCTTTCAAGAACAACGCACACTGAAGGAGAATGGCAATAACAATTATTTGATTAAGGTTAGGCTTTCTCATCCGGTCTCGTCTTAACGTGGGCGAGACAATCTTTGAAATGTGTCCTGGTTTTACTTTAAATCCTTATACTATGAGTCAAGGCAATGGTGATCCCCGAAAATATAGTAAGGTCTTATCACATTGCCTCACGTCTTACGAGCACATCGCCAACCAAATTTTGGTTTGGCTGACTTCAAAGGCAGTGGTTACCCAGTGGAGCTAAAAGCGTAACTTCTCTAGAAACTGGATGGATGGTGTGTCAGCTCCTTCGAGAGCACCGATGGAAATCTGGTCTAAGCAGTGATGGGATTCTTATGGGTGTGTATAATCCGATGTTTCTGGGCGCATGTTCACTACATTTGCGGCATTGCGCAGGCGATATTCGCCTTGGGTGGGCAGTTGAATCTAAAATATGCATATGCAGATGACATATAATAAGTATGTTACAGCATGCCAGGGTTTCAGTCTGCGATCTGTGGGTCGTTCTTCATCGAGTTTTAATTCCTCCAACTACGAACAAGGGTCAGCATTGAGAAAGGCAATCCGACGTCTACTGGCGAACTAACATCTTCACGGTCTTATCTCTGCCACCACTGACGACCTTGTCTGCAACAAAGTCCACACAGTACACTTCGTCAGTATGGCCGGGAAGGTCGACGCGGATCTTGTAAGTTTTGAGGTTCCACAACTACCACGGTGGATTAGTAGATTCTTACTACGTACGAATTAAACTTTCTTACTTTGAGCGTTGTGTCCTTGCTTGCACTAACCAACATCCTCGAGTCCGCCGACCAAGCAACCCTGTATACCGCTGCCACATGTCCTCTAAGACTTGCAATAAACTTCCCTGTCCTTCCTTCCCAAAGTTTGACGGCATTATCAAAACCTGCACTGGCAATCATTCGGCCGTCAGGAGAGAATGCAACATGATTAACTTGTTTTTGATGACCTGTCAGCCGAGCGAGAGGTTTCTTGGGTGTGGAAGTGGATGAGAAGGACGAGGAAGCCTGGTCAGGCCAAAGGTAAAGGGTGTGGTCGTCAGAACCAGTAATGAGAGTCTCGGGCTGGTTGGTGATAACGGATTTGTACCGCTCCTCCGCCCGTTTCTTGACTATCGAAGATGTCAGCAGACGAAGCAAGTGAAACTATCAGGTTGTGCCTACCTTCTTCGTCATTGGTAGGGGTCTTGCCAGTGTGATCGAATGGACCAGTCCTCAGGACAAAATCTGTGCTGAGTGCCATAGTATTAACCCAATGGGCATGTTCTGAGAGTGTCCTAATAAGCTTGCCCTGTAATTCTGTCAGTTCCTTGTTTCTTTATGTCTACAATAAGTGATGGCTCACATCAACGCCGCTCCAAACCTTGACAGTTCTGTCACTGCTTCCTGTGTATATGACATTTTCACCTCCCCATCTTAAGCAGTTGACACTAGCGGCATGGCCGGTAAGTACAAACTCCAACTTTCTGGTAGACGTATTCCAAACTCGAACAGTGCCATCTTTTGAAGCAGATGCAATACGTGGCCCAGATGAGCTCTTAGGGACGAGATGGAGAGGCTCGAAAGCCAGCGCAGTAACCCATTTGGTATGGCCCAAAAGGGGCGCACCATAAGGTTGGCCGGTGGCTGGATTCCAGAGCCTGACTTGTCCGTCATGTCCACCTGTAGCAAGGATCTTCTCCCGAGAATCCCATTCCACACACAGAACCCAACCCTTGTGGCCCGAGAGAGTCCACTTGGGGGTCTCAGTCTCCATGTCCCACACTCGACAGTTGGCGTCCCCCGAACCTGTGGCAGCATACCGACCAGTAGGAGACTGAGCACAGCAAAGGATTGGCGATGAATGGCCTGCAGTGGCTGTCAGTTTCAGTACTATATAGATGCAGAGAGCTCGCGCACCAGTCAATGTAGCACTGCACCTCCCAACACTTCTAACCCTAAAAACCGCTTGCGGCTCACACCATAGTTCAAACACGTCTTCCGGAGAGAAAGTACTTTTTTTAGCTTCAAGAGCATCGGATTGAATAGAGTTATTGATTTGCACTCGAGCAGATGCCGGAGTCGTTGAAGTTGAAGGTTCTTTAGGAACGAGATGAAAAGCGTACGGCAGAGGATCCTCATCCTGTGTTAGAGTCAGCGGCTGTGCAACGAATGAATCGGACACTGACCTCTCCCCTAAGTTTGTTTACAAGCATCTGTAAAGCATCCCTGGCGGTATCAGCAGGCAAGTTAATCGCAGGACCAAGACTGGATCCATCTTCTGCCGATTTGAACTGGACCACAATTGAGGGGACGTCTTTCGCCGGTTCTTCGACCTTGGGCATTTGGGACTGCGAATAGGCCGACTTCTGCCGTTTTGGCGGGGGGAGTTGAGTTGCCATGGTGGAAGGTTGTGGATGTTTTTTTTTAGTATGAGTTCAGTTTGTGACTTTGCGGACTTGGAAATCTGAAATTCTGGGAGAAAGTGCAATATTTGGTTGCCCAACAATTCCCTGCGCCGGTTATTTGTTTTGGGTGTAAATATCCAATCCACATCTCTATCCAACAATTTCCGGCCCAAATTCACCTGCATACACCATCATGGAGGGCAAGAACGAGGACATGCACACCCCAAGAGGTCCGGAGGATGCTGTGCGTACGCCTTCAGCTGTATAGTGACAAGCAGGGCTGACAACTATGACCTAGTCCAATATCGCCGACGAATATCCCTCGCCAGAGCGACAGCAACAAGGCGACATGCTCGGACATGACATCCATCACCATCTAGATATGCGCCACGAGCGGGATACAAGGGATACACACAGTCCTGGCCAGACAGATATGCAGACGGAGCTTGCAAAACAGGTGGCAGCTCAAGCAATAGAAGCGGCTGTTGCTCATGTACAGGCTAATGCGGACAGACAAGAAGCAGAAGAAACAGAGACCTGCCGACAAGGTTCGAACGGTAATGAGAGGGACATCCACATGCGGGAAGAACCCCACATGTCAAATTCGCAACACCACCCTCGTCAACCGGTATTTCCGCCTTCTCGACAACCATTCACTGCCCTGTCGCCGACCGGCGTTGCGACTTCCATTGCTGGTCCATCGACGCTGCGTCGTTCACCCCTGCCTGATACATTTCCTCGGCCATCCGCTCCTCTTTCAGCCAATGACCAAATTGCTATTCTTCGGGAATCATATGCCCGCAATCCCAACCCGGATAGGAAAGAGCTTGAAAGGCTGGCGGCCAGGACGGGCAGACCCTGGAACAAGGTCAGAGAATATTTCCGGCAACGAAGAAACAAATTGAGGGGCTTGGAACAACTAGAGAAGATGGAGGAACCTGGGAGAGCTTCGGGATGGTGAGTCATATTTCCTGACAATTAGAACAACACCAACTTTCCACAGGTTACAAATAACATACCGTTCTGCCCCGGTTACCTCTCAAGTTCCCCAACTAACCCTCTACAATTCGTATCGTCATCGATTTGACCCATACTCCTCATCTACTCCTTTATTAGGTGGACAAGACCTCATACAATTAGCCTGCGCTACCTTCCCAGGCTGCGAAATGGCCAGAGATGATGGAGAATATGTTCTGAAAGGGTTGAAGGAGAAGGACAAAGAGAGAGAAGACGCACTCGGAGACAACGAAGCCCAGGGAAGGAAAGATAGGGAAGTCGACCCCGAAGAGTGGGAAAGAGGGATGGAAGGACTAGTCGAGCCTCTGCGAGCAGGCAGTTGGTTGTTGAGCTCTTTTCAGAGCCAGCCAGGAACAAACGGGTCAAATATCACCCAGACGGACCTTTACACTTCTTATGCTGCAAGGTTTTCCTCCTTGCTCACGGGAGTGTCCGGGACGAGCAACGGTAATGCCCATCTGAATGGTCACCATGGCCTTTCAGACGAGGAGGCTGAGTTGCGTAATCACGCCGAGTCACTCAAAGCCTTTGAAGACGCTGGTTTAGGTGACACACAGGGAGAAGAAGACCAACCACCCACTGTCGAAGAATCAGATCAGAATGAACCTTCTCCCGCGTCCTTCCCTGCTGAGCCAAACCCATTGCCACAAGCACCACGGGAAAGCAGGTTACTTACGCCGGTTGAACTGATCAACCTCACTCGCATGACTTTCCCCGCATGCGAACCGTGTGTTGATGCTTCAGGACGCTTTGTTATCAAAGGTTTGGAACGAAGAGAGGGGTTGGAGCCGGGAAGGAAGAGCAGAGAGGGGGAAATGTTTCCCTTTGCACTGATGTCCGAAAAGCAGCCTGGGGAGGAGTTTGTCAAGGTCATGAAACGCAAGCTAGCAAGTCTTCATCCTGAAGGAACCGAACGTAGAAGCGCCGGAGAATCAAAGAGGAAGCGGGAAGATGTGTTGACAGAAGAGGACAAGGAGCTTATCGAAGGTTTAAAGAGGTTCAGAGGTAGTAAATTAGGGGAACAAGTTAGGGACGTTTGTGTATCCCAATAAGCTGCATTATACTGGGTCTTTGTAATTCTATGTAATACTTATGTTTGACGAGGGCCATACCCGCTGCTCTTCACATGTGAGTATTTCCCTGTTGTACCTGTACTTCCTCCTCTTCGAGCCGCAGATGAGGCGGTAGCACTTTCGGGTCTTGGAGGAGCCACTGAGGGCTTAGTAACACTGGTGCCAACTCCTGGATGACGCGTGAATACCGTTGCACCTACGTCTCTCAGAGAGAAACACTCACCTCTTCCTCTAGTCAACCCGCTTCCTCCTCTAGCCAATCCGCTTCCTCCTCTAGCCAATCCACTTTCTCCTCTTGCCAATCCGCTTCCTCCTCTAGCCAACTTGCTTCCTCTAGCCAACCCGCTTCCCCTTACTGTACCTCTACCCCTCGTTCCCCCACCTCTCGTTCGGAGTTCACTTTGAGCCCTCTCTCTTTCTGCAGATTTCCTCGCTTGCTCTTCTGCTTCTCGAGCAGCTTCAGCAGCGGCTTGAGCTTCCTCAAGGGCCTTAGCAGCGGCGGCTGCACGAGCTTGTTCTTCAGCTGCTATCGCTGCTGCATCCTGTCACACAAGAGACTCTGTCAGCATCCCTAGACAAGCGTTGACGAGAAGGACGACGTACATCTGAGCTACCAGTCCAGCGAGGATTGAGCAATAACCGCTGGGTATGCTCGGCCTGGCCGAGAATCGCTGTATATTCATCCAGCAGCAAGGAAGTTTGTTGTACTCTTTCAGCAAGCCTCTGCTCGCCTTCTGTCAGATATTGTACTTGAGAATCAAGGAAAATTAAGATGCAGAATTTACCTCATTGTGTCCCTTGACGCCTTCCAAAGATCCGATAAATCCTTCAAACACTTCGTTGAATTTTCTCAGCTCATACAGGCTCTCGCGAAGTTTCTTCTCCCCGTCAGAATCACGCTGTCTGGAATGTTCATGTGGTCGAACCCGTTCTTCGTCCTCTTCTTCTCCGTCTTCTTCTCTTTCGTAATCTTCATTCGATATGGTCACATCATCCCTGCCTTCGATAGCTGAGGTTCTTTTGTCACCTTCCTCTTCCATGACCGACTGCCGGTCATCATCTTCATACGCTTGACGAGATGGCGCAAACAGAGAAAACCTTGGTTTACCCATAAAAATTGTTCCCGTATCCCCTTGGATGTCATTAGAAATGGCAGTGGGTGGTATGTTCTCCCTCGTTGAAGTCGATCCTAATGTGGCACTACTCTCAGTTCCCGCTCCACCGATAGCCCCGATATGTCCGGACTCCTGCGCATACAGTGATTTTATCTGAGATTGACTATGCTGAGCAAGCTGTCGAGGCGGCGGCAAAGGGCTCAATCCATCTGGCCCATCAGAAGCGATTGAAAGATCGGCAAGGGAAAGTGAGGCGTCGCCATTGTTGTCTTCGTCCACAGAGTAATTAGAGCGGGAGAGAGTGGGGAGGAGTGGCGAATCCATTATCCTTCGGCTGTTTGACTGTAGTAAGGTGATGGTTGGATCGATAATGACAAGACTGTCCAAGATGCAATGAAAAAGGAAAGTGACAGTTGACAGTTACAAGAACACAGAAATAGTCAATTGCTTTACGTATCGCGTCGCGCTTTTGTTGACATCTACAAGTTTCAGCACCGTTCAGGATAAGTTATTTGTTTATGTATGGAAACGGAAATGAGTTCCGGCATTATTTAAGCCGGCGTGGCCAAATGGTTACGGCGTCCGCTTCCTATTAAATGATTTTAAAATCAGCCGGTAGCGGGAGATTGTGGGTTCGATCCCCACCGTTGGTTTTTTTTTTTTCTCTCTTCAGAGAGAAGAAGATGCATTTATTTTTCGTGCATGCCGCGACCACCACGCATGCAATGAGGGGTCGCGTTTACTAAATTATGCATGGAACACAATGAATGTCCGCCAGGTCTTTTGGTCCGATGCAAATGATGCTACATAATATATTGTACATAAGGCTACTGCATCTCAATATCTCCCAGACCCATTCCATTCACCTTCATGCCAGTTATTGTTTCAGCTCCAGTCTCATAAATAGCAGCTGGAGCCTCGGCCGCGGTACTTGTCACCTTTGGAGACGACCCTGCGTCTATTGCCATCGTCTCCTCTCTCACAGCGTTCGACTCAACCTGAGTCCGTGGACTCAGACTGTGGCCATCTGATACCGAGGTAAGTGTCGGACCATGGCTTGACAACCTTAACAGCACCTTTCTCGCGTCCTGATTAGTCTCGCTGCCCTGCACAGGCAGGGATTCGGGCAATGAAGTTTGGCCCATTCGCGGCACAGGCTCGCCTTCTCCAGAACAGACAACCCTTCGCCCCGTGGGCAACGCCCGCCTCCCATACTTTTCCGCACCTCTCGGCCCAGAGTTCCACGTTCTCCGCAGAAAAGCTTCGGGATAAGCTTCTTCCCCATGCTTACCTTTTGCCTTGGCTAACAACGCATCATCTGGTCCGCGGACAGCCGGGCCATACAACACGGGTTCGCCGTGCCGCATCTGTGCCACGGGAGGGCGAAGGGAGGTGAGGCGGTCACGCAGTGGAGGAGGAAGATAGGGAGAAGAAAGCTGCTGCACAAGTGAAGAGAGGATACCATCTGGCCGGGGATTGATAGGTACGAGTTTAGGAGGAAGGATATCCGAATGTGAAGGCACAATCGGCGACGCTCTGATAGGAGGAATAGAAGTTGAAAGAGTGTCCTTGGGTGAAAATGCGTCAACGGGTGTGATAGTACGGCGTAGGAGCTCGGCAGCTTGCCGCCGTAGATCGTTCTGACGAAGAGAAATAGAGGGGTCGGAAGCCACCGCAGAATATGTGGAGATGAGGCTCGGAAGTGATGTGGTGGAATTTGGAACGGACGGCGGAGGAGACTGGTGAGGAGGAGATAACGGATGGGCTTGAGATAATTGGGAGGATGCATACGGAATGGCGCGACGGTACCGCTCGGCGATCGACTGGGGGGCAGCGGATAATTCTGGGACGGGCGGAAGAGAAGCAGAGAGTTGACGTGTCGGCTGCGCAGTAACGTCGTCCCCATCAGGCAATGAAGGCAGCCAGGATAAGTCTGGTGATTGTGGGCGCATGTCCAGCAGATCCGGCTTAACGTCTATCTGTTCCTGTTCTGATTTGACGCTTCCGCCATCGTCCATGACATCGTCCTCGTCATCTTCAAGCTCTTCGTCGTGCTCTACATCTGACTCAGGTACGAGCCGCAACTGCGCGATTCCTTCTTCAACTGATAATCCCTCCTGTACATATTCTAAGATGACTGTCGTCAACACATAGGACAGAGCAATTGACAGATACTCACCATCTAGGCCGCTCAAAGGTCCTTTATCGAACACAACCTCCCCTTGCTCGTCGGCCCATTCAGACAGCTCACCAACTCTGACACCAAGTGCTTCGAGGGCCTCTGCCACATCGAGGGCAGCGACCTTGCTCCTTCCTGCGAGATTTGCGCGCTCTACACAGGTGGCAGCCACGAGACGCAGGTAGTGTGCCATGGCTGTGGACAGGGTGATGCTTGCTGCCCTGGAGGTGGACGCGAAGCCTGCAGCGGCGAGGGCATGGAGCGCTGCCAAATGAAGGACGGCATCTGGTGCAGGGGGATGGGCCATAGCTGGATGAAGACGGAGACTCGCCGCAATGCATCCAGGATGTATAACAAGCCCATTGTGTATGGTGTAATAGCGATCATCTTGACCGCCACATTTCCCAAATACCGAAACGCCGGGCACCCGTTTGTGAAAAAGGTCAAAAATTGGACAACTCTTGAATGGGGCGTCACTCCTCGCGCTTCCTCCAATTTCAGAAACCTCATTTTCCATCTTTTTACTTTTTCAACTCTAGATTAATACATTCAGTAAGTGCCTCATTTCGCTAGGAACCCAAACAGCCGACGCTGACCCGTTTCTAGAAATGGCTGAGGAGGAGCACCACGAGACTTTCGAGGCCACCGGTGCCGGGGCTTCCAAGACCTTCCCGTAAGTCTCAAAAACAATTTTCAGCCAGGAATCCAGCTCCGGTTACACGATGCACATGCTGACCGGATCCGTTTGACCATTTGCCCCACAGTATGCAGTGTTCCGCTCTCAGGAAGAACGGTCACGTTGTCATCAAGGGCAGGCCTTGCAAGATCGTTGACATGTCCACTTCCAAGACTGGTAAGCACGGTCACGCCAAGGTTCACCTTGTCGCCATCGACGTGAGTCTTCTTGAGCGGGCATCGGCTAGCAGCGTAATCGGGCTTGGATGCTGACCGCAAACGAATTAGATCTTCACCGGCAAGAAGCTCGAAGACATTTCTCCCTCCACCCACAACATGGACGTCCCTAACGTCAGGAGGCAGGAATTCCAGCTCCTTGATATCCAGGACGGTTTCCTCAACTTGATGGACTCTGACGGTGGTTCCAAGGACGACGTCAAGGTCCCCGAGACCGAGATTGGTCAGCAGATTATGGCCGACTTCGAGGCTGGCAAGGACCTCATGGTCACCATCATCTCCGCCATGGGTTAGTGTTTTCTTCCATATTCTGTCAAGTATTGTGACTGACGCAAGTGATCTAGACGAGGAGCAGGCCATTTCCTACAAGGAGGCTCCCTCCAACTAAGAGTCCCGCATACCTACCGTCTTCTTACCTCCGTAACCTCTATAAAAATCTCGTCGTTACAGCTACCATGTACGATTGCAACTTATGACATCTGCTGCATGTGCTTTATTTGGGCTCTTGATATTGTCAATTATGGTTGATTTGCAGTGTCCGGAGTTGTTGATGTCTGTCACTGAGCAGTGCTTCCGAGTAAAGTTATCCGAGTACTTCATTATCACATTTATAAAGCCACTTTTGCATAATCCAGTCACGTCTTTTGCTACGACCCACCCAGAACCAATGTTCTCCAACACTTTTGAACCCCATCTTTTCATAGAACCTCTTGCCTCTTCCATTATCCTCCCAGACTCCCAGCCATATACTCTTTCCTCCCAGCTCTCTAGCTTGAGCCTCTGCCGCTTTACTAACTCTTTCGCGAGCCCTGTACCATGTTGAGATGAGTGTACATAAAGTTTCTGCAGTTCTATCGGCTTCGGAAGTGTCAGACATGGTTCAGTGGATTCTCTGACCAGTTGCACCACGCCTAGCACCTTTTCCTCTCCTTTTCCCAACTCATCTTTGGAACATGCCACCAGGAAATAATTTTCAGCACCATTGTCGTCAATCTTCTTTCTAATGTTCTTTTCTGACACCCGATTCCTCAAATAATCCTCCAAATCAGCTTTGGTCACGCTGTAGGCAAAGAAGTGGGCCCAGGTTGTCTCAATAAGGGTGGAGATGGCGAGAGCGTCTTGGGGTAGAGCGGGGCGGATATTGTAAGTGAGAGAAGAAGATGAAGGAAGGGTAGCAATGGAATGAAAGCGATGTTGGTGTGTGCGAGCTCGGGGGAAGGACTGTCGGGAGACGACATCCCGTATTTGCTGCTTAGGATGGAGGGCTCCTCGTTTGATTCCCGCCGGTAACAATAGTAATGAGATTTGGAAATTGATAAGGTCTTCCTTGATCCTACCAGCACATCTTAATGTTCGATTTGACAAGTCAGCGTATGCTCAGACTATACGCAGAACACACAGTTATCCTTCACAGAATATCCGAGTGGACGATTTCTACGATCATTGCAGGAACAGGCGCCGGCCGACATGAAGTTCATCCAGCCAAAAGCGCCAACTCAACCAGCATTCAACTTAAAAAACAAGTATGTGCGACAGACTCTCATCGAAGACCATTAGCTTGCTACCCGAAAAGGCCATCACGATCACCTGCCCATATACACGCAGATTTGCTATAATCATCCCATCTGTGACACATAACTTCTCATCTTCAATCTTGTCCATCTCTTGTACCGGAAAATATGCAAAAGCGAATCTTTTCCTCATTTCCCTACAGCATCATCTCGGGGCTTTTCCTAAAGACTGTATTTTGAATGACAGGTACAGCACTGAAGATACGGTAGCAAGTTACTGGCATCCAGACAGTGCCTGCCACATCATTCTTAGTTCTCCCTGTTGCAGAGAACCAAATCAGTCTTCATCTTGGATTACACACATCACAATCAAGACTGGACCTACGGTATCCTGAAGATCGTGATTTCTTGTTGTTTAAAATACCTTCTGTTTTCTTCATCGATCAAGACTAGATTAAGGTAGTATCTAGTCGAGAACTTCTTGTTCACATCCCTGAAGGTGGGTGTTAATTCAAAGCCGCCTAAAAAGAGCCTGATAGGGATCGTTTCTCCTCGCACCGGTGCACCATCCATGATTTCAAATTTCGTGATGGTTTCGGATTCATTGTATTGATTCGGAGGTGAGCCTGTAGTCTCGCGACGGATGATGGACAGCTCCATATGTTTGATTTTGATACGAACGAGAAGGAAGTATATCTTCCCGACGATAACATCTTTAAGATGATATCTTGTCCAAGGTAAGCAACGAATAGTTGGGCAATTACTGAACATAAGTTACTTACTTGGCCTTGTTGTACTCGAACTCAATATGAAGGCAATCCTCGATCCCGACTTCCATCCGAATACCCGAATTGGCTTCTGGGGGCATCCGGTATGAGTGCACCCAAAATTCCTTCTCCTTACTGATGCGATTCATTGACACTCGTAGATAATATCTGCAAGGATCGCATTCGATCGTAAGCAGATTGTGGAGACGCACACCAGGGAAACCAACCGTAATTTGACGTTTATACCAGCATACGACTCGTACTGTTTCTCCACATTTTTGAAGATGAAGTCGTATTTCTCAGCATGGCGAAGCTCTCCAGCGGCGGCCAGCTCTTGAGAGAGGGATACGAACTCGTAGTGATTTCCTCTATCGTAGAAGAGTTCTGAGAGTGATTTAAGACGGCCAGTGAGCCTGAGCCTCATGGAAGGATGTCAGACATGATAATCTCACCTATACTGCCGATCAATTCGATCCTGATGCCATCATGCTGATACTTCTTGCCATCCTTAACTCGGACGTTTACTTGTCCGCTGACACTTTCACCGTCGTAATAGACTGCACACAGCTCCCGCTGATCCTTCTCACCTTTGACTTCCACTTGCCTGCGACCCTCTTCGCCCTGTAGCTTAATCTCAATGTCGACAGGGACTGAGGAGAATGAGAAGAAAGATGCCATAATGAATAAGCGTGTCGATTGTTTGTAAAGAGGATGAGAATGACTCGTTGACTGTTGTTGAGGCAGGTATCCAAATCACGCTATTACGAGCCGCTGATATTTTGTTTATTATTATATGATTTGGTCAGCGTGGCGTCGAACACAGCAAGCGAACGAAGATATTGAAATGGCTTACCTGCAAGAAGACTGACTTCGGTGTGATACACAACTCTCTATAATAACGTATCTCCTCAACAACTACGTGGATGCCAGCGTGCTATCTGATAATCGTCGCAGATTCCCTAATTACGAAAGAAAGACGACACATGTTTATGGGAAGCGCTATATATCATGCATCATGTCATAAGTGAAATTAGAAAACATATATTGAAAGCCGGCGTGGCCAAATGGTTACGGCGTCCGCTTCCTATTAAACGATTATCGAATCAGCCGGTAGCGGGAGATTGTGGGTTCGATCCCCACCGTTGGTTTATTTTTTGCTTTTCGATCTTTTTTACATCTTCGTTGATGTAGGAGTCGAACAGAGTATCGTAGTTTAGGATTATTCCTCGAATAGAGCTGTTCGCTGGTCTTACATCATTATAATTACCATTACTCCATGCTTTGCAGTTATTTAACAGGGCCAAGAACATGACCGGCGAGTATTACGATTCTCTGTAATAGCATTAAACCACGTTCATCGCGGCTTCTAAATTGTTAATACCGTTTAAGATGTCTCGTATCACTGCCAAATGAGACTCGCAATAACAATGAGTTGAGTACAAATTTATTGATACATTATGGTGACATCTCAGAAGGCCGCGAGATTTCATTCTCCAGTCCAGTCTCTTCAAGTTCGACCCCAAACGATCTTTCCCCGCCGATTGCCCCGTCAGCATCTCTCCAGGTCCTACCAAGGACCCTGATTGGATGTATTTCTCCAGCAGCAATCCCTCCTATGTCACCAATTCCCCATGGACCCGGAACAGGGAAAGGAAAAGCGTCAGAACCGAAACTAAAGCGCGAGTCGAGCCCGTTAGCAGAGGAACCCTCGCCAGGCGTAGAGAAGAAAGGTCTCGATGGAGAATATTGCCATGACGTAGTGGTGAGATAGTGTTTGATGAGGGATTTGAAATCTGAAGAATGCAGATGTGGGTCTTTTGGAGCTTTTATCAGTAAACGAAATTGCCCCAAAACACGGTGACTTACGGTGCCGGTGATCTTTTCCTATGGGTGGATCCCACTTCAAGGCCGTTGCTTCCACCTCGTTCATTTCCAAAACACCTGCAAGTTCGTCCAGCCGCTTGGCGAATGCTTCCGGATCTGCATCAGGGTCATAGAGATCGGACGATCCATCGGACGCATCGTCGTACGATTCTTCCACCTCTCCGTCAGCTTCCTCCACAGGGATACCGGCCATTTCAGCCTCTCTATCCAGCGTAGCCTCATATCCATGCTCAAATGAGGGTCCGTCACCGTTGTCGGCGATACCAGATAAATCTTCATCACCTTGAATGACACTTGCGTTTTGATAGCTGTAGCCCGAGCCATCAGGATCATAGTCGACGCTCACGGGAGACGAAAATCTCGGATCGTGGTGTCTAAAACGTAACGAATTGGTGTGAGCATTGTTGGAAGCGTTGTGAGAGTTAGCTGTGGACGGGGTGCGGAAAAGGGGGCGTGGGTTTGATGGACCTGGAAGGGAGAAGAGAGAGTCGCCTTCGTCAAAGATATCGTCCGCTGTTCTGTCCATTGGAATGGAAGAGAATTAATTGATGGGAGTGCAGTAAGAGTTGAAGAATCGTGTACACGAAACAATGGGCTAAGAGTCGGTTGGTACAGTGAATCGATATCGGTGGTTATTGCATTTGTAGGGGCCCTTCGTACGTAACAGCAGTCCAGTACAGAAATCAAAACAACAGGAGGGCGTTATTTAAGTACGTTAGGGGAGATTTGTACGTTATCTAAACTTTAATAAGCAGAGAGTACGGGGCCCCAGGTAGGTTGGGTGGCGGCTTTGTTATAAGGCAAGAGCCCGGCATTCTATCTCGAACAGCAACCCGCCAGAAACCCCAAGCATGGATATATATCAAGCATCAGACGGTGGCCTATACAGGCTAGATGCCTATCTTGACTCCTACGATGAGTAAGCTCACCTCACCTCGCCATCTCCACCTTGGCTGAACATTAGGACCGCAGCATCGACGCTGTATACCAAGACGTATCTGCTGCGACAGGCATAGCCGATCACAATGTCTTACTCTTTCTGGAAGATGGCAGAGAGCTGAAGAGTGATGTCCTGTTCGACATCAAAAATCAGGCTGGACCCAGCTATAATACTGTTGCGTATCTTATCTAATCGGCAGCGAGAGAACCACCAGCTGACGTGTACTCTCCCAGGGTCCGCCGATTAAGGTGTATATGTATAACAGAGAGACTTTTTGGACAGATGTAGAGACATGGGCGGTGCAGATGCAAGAGGATGTGCAGCTGCCCCCTCCTTTGGACCGTACGTCTCTCACTGTCTATACTTGCCTTCCAGCGTCTGATCCACGCAACAGTGTCCAGCTTCAATGGGATTCAACACCCTTTTCTTGTAGCTCACGACCATCTGTCGCACCTGAAATCTCTATCCGATACCCAGTCTAAAGCACTGCAGATCGCTTATGCCAACTTGTCGCAGCACCTCCAACCGCTCGTGGACGAATTTCAGTCATTCGCCTCTAGAGTGGAGGCAAGCTTCAAAACAGAAGAAGAACTGATAAAGAGTTCAAAATTAGATATGGCCCTGTTACCAAAGCTTGTGATCAATCCAGCGCTTTTGAAGAAAAAGGATGACGAGGGAAAGGTCAGGACGATGGGTGACTATGTGAATGCGAAAAAGATGGAGCAAGTAAGGGAGAGTTGTCGAGTTCTACATGGTGAGATTCTCGTGATTTCGACTGACTGCATGACGCTAAATATCAGCCCCAGTGGAAAATGTCGATCGGTTTAATTCGCTTGCTGCTAGTTTGGATGGTCTTGTCTCGCAATCCGAAGCTGAAACGGCGGCATTTAACGACAGATCGGCCGAAATTGAAAATGAGTTCGCAGAGGGGCTAGCTAGACTAGAGGTGGCACTCGGACAACTATCACAGCTCTCGGGAAGTGGTACAGCCGATGTTCACCAAGGTGATTATAGCTTTTCAAGATAGTTGTAGTAATACATTGGAGGCTGAACAACCTATAGATTTCGTGGAACTCGATCAAGCCATGCGGGATGACCTTGTCGCGCTAACAGCAGTCAAGGTATATAATTGTCACATTTATCGTGGTATTGTGGCTTATTATCATGACAGAACGAGTTCACATTCGACATTCATCTCCATCTTCGCCAAGTTGCCCATTTCCAATCCCAGATTCACGAACTCATTGAACCCCTCCGCAAGTTCGACGCTGATCTTCTGGCCTCCAAGGATCGGTCAGCCTTCCCCCACCTCTACCGTTTACACCAAATCCCCTTTGCGTACGCCGCTGCCGTTTCGGAAGTCGTGCGACGTAGAGATTTTGGGCAGATGTTGACAGAATGGACCAAGAGGCTGAGAGGGACACTGAATACTTTTACGCAGGTGGAGGCGAAACGCAGAGAACAGGTAAACAAGGAGTCACTGTCTCAGCTGCCGTTCAGCGTGCCTGTGTTAAGTGAAACACAGGGGCCAAAAATAGAAGTAACATTAGTTACGGGTGTAGAAGGGTTAGGCAATAAGGCCTTCGGATATGAGGAAGTCGAGAGTGCGTACTAATTTGAGTATTTCCAAAGTTCCAGTAATCGCTGATAAAAGCAGAACTGGCATCGTGGCTAGAGCAAATGAGGAACGATCCTGAGGTCATCGCGAACATGGAAGAAGGGGATGCAGAGAGACTCCAGGCGATGCAAACTAGCATCGAAGGACTCATTATGAAGTTCGATACTACTGCCGATGAGCTTGACAGGATGGTGGAGCAAGGAGGTAAGCGTAGTTGTTTGTCGCTTGAAGACCCTATCACTACTCACCTTCGATTGTAGTGTTTCAACCTAAGAGTCAATCTCGTTCTGCAAGCAGCTCTCGCGCAATGCTGCACCTATCCTCTCAACTGCGTGCTGTAAATAAAGACAAGACTGTATACGAAAAGCGCCTTCAAGAGCTCGAAGAGTCACATCAAAATCATCTTAAGCAGTTAACTGAGCAGCATGAAAAGCGTGAACAGGCCCTCCAAATGCGGCAAGGCGAACTTCAAGAGGAACTCGCCCGTCTGCGCACTGATTTAAGCGACGAGATGTTGGCCAGGCAAGCGCTTTCGGCTGAGCTAGAAGAAAAGACCAGAGAGCAAGAGGATCAAAAGGACCAAATGGATATGTTGGCTGGATTACAAGCCGAACTCACACAAGAAAAGGATCGGGCGACGGATCTTGGAGTGAGGTTACAGGAAGCTCTAATGGATGTCGACGGCCTGAAGATTGCGGAGCAAACATTGATCACTCAATTGCAGGAGCTTCAGGAGGAACGTAAAAAGGCCTTGGAGGGTGAGAAGGAGGCGCAGGCGATGGTGAAGAATCTCGAATCACAATTGGCAGGCATAAAAGCTGAGCTGGAGGCAGTGACGGGTCAATTGACCCAAGCCCAAGAGGATAGAGAGGCGGCGCTCAGGAATCAATCAGCAGAAGCTGACAAGCTCATGCGTGATCGAATCGCGGAAGCTGATGGTGACCGGGCAGTTCTCGAACATCAGCACCTCACTCTCACTAGAGAGCTTGACAATCTCAAACTTGAAACGGAGAAAAAATTATCGGCTGCACAGAATACAGCTATTCGCCAAGTGGATGGGCTGAAGGCTGAGCTATCTCTCACGAAAGCACAAATGAGAGAATTGCAGCGCAAGGAATTGACGTTGACCGATGAGTTGGCAGTCGTTAGAGATACCATGAGAGTGTTAAGCCAAGAGAAGGGGCATGGGGCAGAACATGCACGGGAGGCTGTTAGCTTGGTAACAAGATACTATGAAGCGTGTCAGAGGCTGTTGCATGCGATCAACACCTCTACCACCATATCCGGCTCGGCAGCGCAGCCTCGGTCCCACTCTCCCCAGCCTCTCAACCAACCTCCATCCAAACCGCAAATCAGCCCTCCGTCGAACCAAGCTGCATCCACTTCGCTTTCGACATCAAGCAAAGACGAAATGCGCGAAAGCGTGAGCTTGGTCGCCGCTCAAGGTTTTGACCTTGTAGAATTCACTGAAGCTGTCACAAAGACGATCGGCTTAGTGAAAAAGTGGTCGAAAAGCTGCAGACAGTATAGGGATCAGGCGAGAAATAAGATTTCGTTCACGAATTTTGCAAAAGGAGATTTAGTGAGTATTATTATCAGGGCATGTGCTAAAATTGAAGAAATGGAGTATGCTGACTTAAGTCAGGCATTGTTTTTGCCCACAAGAAATACAGCTTCCAGATCTTGGGCGGCATTTAATAGTGAATGCTTGATGCTCCGTTTGAATTCCATAGCTGACAGTTGTAGTCTCGGCACCTCATAACTTCCTGAGAGTTGACGACATACTGCAGGAGCAACTCAAGAGCCGTGAATGGATTATTGCTCGAATCGTCAAGACCGACGAGGCTGTGGCTAGCGGCGGCGAGGTGAGTTTCCGCCTGGAAATTCGTTATTTTCCGTGGTCTGTTGATTTAACATTCGTCTCTTAGTCCCTAGAGACGAATCCCTTCGGCCTTGCTGATGGCCTTCGTTACTGTGTTCATACTGTGGAGGAATATAACATCGGCACTTCTCGCCCTTATCGCCGCAACGTGTCGTCAAGTTTCACCGACAGTCAGATTATACCTTCTTCTCGCCGCTCGCGATCGAGCGGGGGGGGGAATGCTTTCAAGAATGCGGGTATGACATCGATCAGAGATGGACCAGGGCAAGCTGAGATGCAGGGTGAATATTTTCCGCCGATGAGGGAGATGGGAGAAGATGTTTCGATATCAGAGACAACAGAGCAAAAGGTGGGAAGCGTAGGCGATGGCCAAAATAATAGCCAAGACCCTTCGTCAACAGCGGGCAGCCTTCAGCCTTCCTTAGAGTCATCCCCTGTCAAAGCTGTTCCCTCACTACCCTGGCCTTCTCTACCTTCTTCTAATGTCGGCCAAGAGGGCAGGATGCCTATTTCGTCCGATCATATTTCCAAAACCATAACACCGCCCCCTTCTGCCGTTACGTCCCAGATTCAGTCACTTGGTCGCATATCCAGCCGATCCCTAAAAGACAGCTCATCCACTCTTGGTCACCCGACATCTTCACCGTCGCGCGGAGAGTATCCATCGTCCTTGAATCCTGCGAACTTCACCGCAAGGCCGCCATCTGTGGCGTCGAGCAACTCATCTTATCCCAGGGGCATAGGACTTGGTCCGGGACCAGGCGGGAAGGCGACGCCTGCACCGGCAATGACTGTAACGACATCGCATGATAAAGGAGGTGAGGCCTTACTTGATGGCACACAATCCCCCTCTCGTATGACGAGCCCAGCCTCCGAAGCACCTTCATCTCCTGAAAAAGGAAAGAAGACTCATAATCCAAGAGCTAGTCCGTCGAACTTCAATGCCCTCGGTACGACTCCTGGAGACACGCCAGGCGGAAATCCTGCTATACTTTCGGGTTTGGCGACCCTGGGCAAAAGAAGAGAGTCAAAGTCAAGTATCCAGTCGGACGGGAAAGTCAGTGCGATCGATATTTTGAGGAAAATAGATAAAAGTTCAGGAAGTAATTTGAAAGACGGAGATATGTAGTTGGAGTACTATTGCGACTGGAACGTGAAAACGCAATGAGATACAAACAATCACTATATGACAAATTGCATATGTGTACGTGTTTGCTTGCCAGCATAGTTTTTGAATCCATGTCCCATCTGTTCACAACGATACTAGTCGTTATCTACAGAATCCCCTCTTTCTAGCTCTCTTCCTGGCTTAAACGTCTACGGCATCTAGAACATCTGTCCTTTCTTCCTCATCACTTCCAACATGATCCGGGCCATGGGAAAGCGGCAAGAGGTTCCCTTCATCATCCTCATAATGCACACCTATAACATCTTCTTCCTCTACCCACTCGGGATCGTCATAAATGATCCTTTCGTCATCTGGTAGCATGTCCTCCCTATCCACTTCAATGTAGCCTTCTAATCCGGGTGGCCTGGAGGGCGCGGTTCTAACAAACTCCACCTTATCTTCTTCTACCTTATCGGGCCGAGTAGGGTCTGCAGAAGTCTTGAAGAAATCAGGATTAATGTTATCTTCCTCATACGCTGCTTTCAATTCATCAAGTGTTGAACCGAAGAGAATGGCGAGTAAAAGTTGAAGAATATACTGTCAATTGATACCGTCAATGAGTGTTCTCAGTGTGTGCAAAAGCAGGTAGGGCTCACAAAAGCATCGTTGCCGGCATTACCGACAAAAGTTGGTTTTCTACGTTCATCACTATTGCCGAACACAACCAGCGCAGCGTGTTGAAGACTCTTCTTCGAGCGTCCTGCGATGACTAGAGGATGAGGATTGGACGGAGAAGGCGGCAGGTAGGAAGATTCTACCCCCTCAATAGCACCAAAGAGAGTTGCGGTGTTCTAATACAGGCATGGTTATTAGAAACGAACGATACAAAGGCAGAATATTAACTATGATACGTACAACCATGTAGACTGCGTTGGAGGCATTGGGATCCTCATCAGGTAAAATCTCCTGGGTATCCGGATGGAGATCAGGATCGGCGGTAGTAATGTCTAAGCCTACATCACAAAAATCATGTTCTTCACCTTTGGGAGTATGTGTGACTATGACTGTGTAATATCAGCTATGTGGTACCTTATATTGACCACCGAAAAAACAGAAAGCATACAGATGGGCCCCTTTCCACCCTTTTTCCAGATATCTTGAAGTTTTGCCTTGAGGGTCTGCTTCAACTCATTCTTGGGCACTGGAATCGAATCCCCATAACAATACTTGTCACGATAATCGGGGCGTGTCTCTCCGTTGTGCTTGTCCAGTATGTGGTCTTGCACACTTCGTTGCACGCACGTCAGATCCTGGTCACACATTCCTATAGGATACACTCACATGATATGGCCATAGTCTCTCATTTCTTCAAATTCAGGCTTCGTATGGAGCGCGTCAGGAGGGCCATACCATTTATCCTCCTGCCAGTAAATAGCTGACCATCCAACTTCAAGTACTACTTTGGGATCTTTCTCCCACCTTGTCACGCTCAGAGCCACAAAAACAGTTCGCCCAAGGTGTGAAGGCTTTTCCAATTTGTTTACCTTCTTTTCTTCTTCTTCCAATACGCCGTCCGCGTCCTCCCCTTGCTGGGGTTCATTTTCCTCGGAATCGAAATATTTCCATCCGCCATACATAGCAATGATAAGCGCTCGTTGACAAGCATTGTGGTACCGGGCAGAGACCTTATCGTGATCTTGTCGTTCGTCTTCGTCTACAAAGTTGGCAGAAGAATCATTGGCTTCGCCGTCCATGAACTCGGCAGCTTTGTCTAATGCCTCTTCCATCAAATCTCGCTCTCGTTCAGCCCTTTGCTCCCGCTCAATTGCCTCGCGCTCCATCTCTTCGCGGTGTTTCCTCACTCTCTCCTCTTGTTCTCTCCAATCTGCCTCGTCCTGCCTTCTTTTCTCCTCTTGCTCTTTCTGAGCTCGGAGTTTCACTGTCATTTTTCCCTCGTCCTTTTCATCCTGTATCTGCATGCCCTTCTCCTTCTCTTTCTCCTGGTCGGGATTGGCATTCGGATCAGGAACGGGCAAACTGAGAATGGCGTCAAAGCGTTTGGGGTCAAAAACCGGGAGCGGCATGCCGTTTCGCTCATGCCTTTCAGCAAGTTTGGAATCCTTCTCAAGCTGCTTGTTGATTTTCCCGAGGTGAAAGTGACTTTGGACATAAATTTCTTCCTTTGAACGGTCGTGGCATCAGTACTTTGCAGATTGCAAGTAGAGTAAGGCATACAATTTTGATGAACAACCCAGCAGGCAAAACCATGTCCGGAATCGGTACCCAGTCATCCTTCCCATCTTCGTAACTGGGTTCACCCATTTCTTCAAGCTCAGTCAGCGATTCTTGACTTCCATCGGCTATAAGTTCCGCGCGTCGTTGATAATATTCAACCCAGGAAGGAGTACTTAGACGCATGGCGTTGATATAATATTGAATGTATTCGACTTGTTTGAGACTGAATAGAAGTCGGGGGCGGTTGGTCTTATCGTAACCTACAATTCTTGAATCAGTCAAGAGGCCTGTGCGCCTGTGAGAGATGGGTCCTCACCGAGGTATAACGTAATGCCTTCTTTACATGGATGCAGAGGGTGTCCAGGATCATAGAGGGCGGTGTTGGAAAAAATGGATTTGATGGCACCAGCCTACATTAAAATGAATAAAAAGTATGCGAATTCAATCAAACGAACAAATTTACCTGCCAAGGGTTCAGACTGTTGGGCCACTGATACATGACATCCATTTGCCTCATGTAAGCGTCTTTGACAAGCGACAGACCCTCTTTGGACTCGACTCTCATGGTGGTATCGGGAAAAACCTTGTCTCCCGGATTGTTATCCTCCATCTTGCTTACTTGCCACTGATGCGATAAGGAGTGCGAATTTTATTTTGTTTCGCAAAGGACATGATTGATCGAAATGTATAAGAAGACAAGTCAATCTTGATCGTGTACATAATTTACGTAATACATTCACCGCGACTCTCTTAGATCAGTGACGTAAGAAGGGATCAACAAGAACGGATGATGAACGTGGTTAAGATAAGACGGACGTGACATGCCTTGACATTAACATATTCCTCTTTGTATCGATATATTCAACAAATATATAAGATTGAACACTATAACACTGTGTGATGTACCAGGACGTTGTGCCGAGTAAGCTCCTTTCCAAAGCCGTTAAACAGGGGAAATTAGTGGCAACTGACTGTCAGCTATCTTTGTCGCCGCCGATCCTAGTCGAAACATTACTTCGGACTGTCTTTAATGTGAGCGCATCCTTTCAATCAACATCTGTGGATTGAAGATTAGCGTCAGCTGATACCGCCTCAGTCCATCTTCGAAGTCATTCTGTTATGTGTTGCGGGTTATGTACTTGCCCGCGCTGGGGTGACGGATAAAGCGACCCAGAGAAAGCTGAATGTCATCAACGTCTCCCTGTTCACCCCAGCTTTGCTGTTCTCAAAGGTGAGCCCCCACAAATTTGGGAGACGACTGTCGCAATGTTAGTTGATGGCTTACGCTTGGCTAGGTGGCTTACTCTCTTACACCTGCAAAGCTGAAAGAACTATGGATCATCCCTCTTGGGTATGTGAAGCGCCATTTCTCTACAGGATCCTCTGTCCGCATTGTTCTAACTTATTCACCTGTCAAAACTGCTAGTTTTATCCTCATCACTGGTCTTTCGGCCTTAGTAGCGTGGTTCCTTGCCAAGGTGTTCAGGCTTTCCAAATCGCAGACGTACGTGGGGCACAGAGCTTTATTATGCACGTTCTTGGCAATAGGTGAAGCTGATGCTGATGAGGTTCCCTTAGGGCTTTTGCCATTTGTGCCTCGATGTTTCAAAATAGCAATTCTTTGCCAATCGCCTTGATCCAGGTCCGTATCCACATCCACGATAATACTTCGTCATTAAGTTGACTCTATTTAGGCTTTGGTGACTACAGTCCCCGGCCTCAAATGGGGATTCGACGACTCCAAAGATCAAATGCTGGGTCGAGCCCTCACCTATCTTGTCCTCTACTCCACCCTCGGTATGATGCTACGATGGTCATGGGGCGTTAAGCTTCTCTCTAATGCCGACGATGAAGTGGACCAGACTCAGCATAATCACGGCTTAGTTCATGACACGGGGCTTGTACAGTCACCTGGACACATTGAAGAGAATGGACATGAGAGCAGGTCGCCTTTCTTTTCTTCTGAGGACAACCAAACTTGGCGGGGACGTGGCGCATTAATCGGTGTAACACCGACTATGATTCGTGATGCTTCCTCTTCTCCAACTACTCCCTTCGGAGCTCCTGGGCCGGTACACTCTTTTTCGCCCCGAAGGCAGTCAACTACCGGAACCAGCACGCGAAGTCATTCGATCATGAGTGCTACGAAGAGGTCGAGGACTCTAAGCAGGACTGAGAGTGGTCGAGAGTTTTGGGGACTACCTGAAGCCCCCAGAAATCACAGGATCGAGCTGATCGAGGAAGATAGCAGTGATGAGGAGGACGAGGAATGGGTATGTCCAAGCCTCCATACGCTTAGGGGGGGGGGGCAACTGACAATGTGATAGGGGAATTACGCACAACCTGGTCTTCGCCTTCGCCTCGATCCTCCTTCCACAAAGCTTCAAGCTTGTTGGCGTGGACTGCAAAAGAAAGCAACGTCTGTCGGCAAGAGCTTGAATGCGTTCATGACTGTCCCCATGTATGCTGCGCTGTTGTCAATCTTCATTGCGATGGTACAGCCTTTGCAGCGGGAAATGGCCAAATTTAAACCTCTAGAACAAGCGATCAAGGGTGCTGGACAATGTTCAAGTAAGCACCATCACTACTTTTTTCTTCATTCACCTCTCATGATCTGATTGTCATGTATACAGTTCCCGTCACTTTAGTGGTCCTAGGCGCTTTCTTCTACACCCCTCCTTCTACCCATCCTCCTTCCTCCGGTCCTCACCTTGGCGAAACTCCAACCCGACCATCCAACTTCTTCGAGCGCAAGTTTCGTGCCATCGCTGGCTTGCGTCCCTCCGATCAGAAGGCTTATCCCCGAGAAAATCGAACTGTTTTCGTCGCTGTGATCAGTCGAATGATTCTTGTGCCAATGCTAATGATGCCGCTTTTGGCGTTGATGGCCAAGTATGACTTCTTTGAAACTGCTGCAGACCCAGTTTTTGTGCTCTGTACAGTGCTATTGGTTTCTTCCGTGAGTTTTGATTTTCAGATCTCATACTTTGTTTCCGGGTTACGTTCAGATGATTGCGAGCGTATGATTTTGCTGACAATTAGATTGACGGTGCAGCCTCCGGCTCTGACGTTGGCACAAATCACTCAAGCAGCATCTGGTGATGCGTTCGAAAGGTTGATATCCAAGACAATCAGTTGGTCGTATGCTGTTCTCACACCGCCGTAAGTTCTTGATGCCCTTCATACATGTTCCACAGAAATGGCCATTTGGACCTTTTATTGATACCGGACCGGTCGCAGCTTGACTCTCATCTATGTTGTTATCGGCTTGGTTTTCGGGAGATTGTAAGCAGAGTTTAGATAAAATTGAAAATAAGCATAATCAAAGGAGCTGTATGAAGCGCAAGCTGCAAATTATAGGCATGGAATGAAACTTGATAAAGACCGTTCCGAGCATTTCCATCAGTGCTCGTGTAGTACTGCATGTACTAGCAGTCAGCATGTATTACCACTTTCGCCTACTTCTTGTGCCAGTGCCTGTGCTTGTATCGGTCGCGTCTTTTATTATTGGCGCAGGTGCGAACTGAGACGCAGATTACGATTTGGATCTTGTCTTTTGCGAAACTTGGAGAGCACGTGGGAGTTCATTCTAATAACTAAAAACTTTTTCAAGCTAGGAATTTTTATTAAGTGAGCGAAGTAACACGGCAGACGCGACTACTTTCCTTGCTATATAATTGGGCAGTAGGGTTGGTTAATTCTTTTTGGTTACTAAGATATTTCAGGGTCTGCTCATATAGACCGCCGCCGGTTGGCAGTCAGCAGAGAGTCGACGGTGCTGCATCGGTGATACGAAGGACCTGCTCGCTACAATATGGATAATGGAGCAAAATGCATGTAGATACGGTGTCTTGTCCACATCACGCCTTTGCCTATTATTAAGTCTTCGTTCGTCCGGTTGTCACAAAAAACGACTCTCATCATCATCTTTCGTTGTTGTGAACCCTAATAAACACGTCACGCCTCACCTAACAGCCAGGCAGCAGTCAGCGGCGGACCACAAAAAAAATATCAGCACGCGTATAACGAAAGGGTCTGCAGGCGAGCGGTGATATTTTGCTGCGTGCGCGCGGGCTTCTCGTAGCAACTTGGCGCGGCCCTCATCACTTTCCATTCAAACCTGTTATCGCCAGCCATACTTCCGGGACTCTTACATTTTTACTCAAGATCCACGAGGAGGAGTATCTGCTGGTGTACGCGACTGCTTGTGCCACGTGAGGTGAGTAGTTGTTGTTTCCGCATATATGTGGAATGGAGGATTGTGGCTGGAGTGTTTGGATGTGGCCCCCGTTCCTGGAAGGCAGGCGTTCCATGGCCGGGTTCTGCTTGGGCCTGGACGGGTGATGTGTGCAGTGTCCGTCCGTTACTCGCTCCAGCAGCGGCGACATTATTCTCTCTTCCATCTTCTGTCTTTCTTCCTACCTCTTCTCTTCTATCGCCCATACATACACAGCTAACCATTCCTCCGCCCGCCTCTTTTACAACCGCCAACCGCTTCTAACAGCGACAACACTCTTTACACCAACCACCTCCATACATCCTTTCTCTTTTTCGCCCTCTTCTTTTCATAAACATCTCCTGTACACGGATCCCTCCAACACAGGATTCCACGCGTTACAGTCCCAAAATCAACATCGAAACATACTTCACAGCAGTAGAGCAAGTCCGTACCCGCTGGCCGGTTTTTCCCTTGCTCTGCATTCCACCACGCCTCAACCAAATTCAACCGAAACCTGTTGACGTTCTGTCATCGACACACGTCATTTTTTCCTCCACACACGTTGTCCCGATATCCCCCACTACACATGCTCATCTTGTCAAGGCTCTAGCTCCATCTTTATCGCGCACCAATAGGCAGAATACGGACACGGTGATATTACCGGCAACGAGAGCCAGGGGCTCAATTTCAATGCGTCACCGTCGACAGCGATATACACCGCCTTCATTGGCGCTCGTCCCGATACTTGTAATACTTATCCTTGCAGTGGTTGCAGAGGTTGGCGAGGCTTTGGAACATGGAAGAGGAGGAACAGGGGTAGAGAGGAGGGTGCATAACCAGACTAGGAGAAGGGCAATGGAGGGGAAGAAGAGACAGTTTAATCTTATCAGCGAGCTTGAATGTGAGTCACGAGTGTAGTCGGAAGGTAATTCATGTACAATCCTGACAAACTCAGCAGCTTTGGGCTCTAGTGTCCCGAGTAATCTGTTCGACCTCTTAGCACCAACTACTTCCACAGAGTCGTCGACGAGTCAGCTTGTTTCATCCGCGGATAGCACATCGTCTGTTCAATCTTCGACACAGCCTGTGGCAACGTCTGTTCTCGAATCCTCTACGAATCTCATCCAATCTATCGCATCTTCAGTTCCTTCCTTCGAAACATCGTCAATTACTGGAGCGCTAGCCGCCTCTGCGATCGAGTCTCATTCAGCTACCTTGACATCTTCTTCCCGCGAATCTTCCTCTGCTTCGCAATCCAAAGTTGACGTTGAAAGCACATCTTCAATCGTATATGCCGTCACGTCAGATCAAGGAACGTCCACATCATACAGCTCAGAAGCGGCTTCCTCTTATTCCCCAATAGCAAGCTCCAGTTCGACTGCCGCTTCATCTATATCATCTCTTGAATACAGTTCTGAGACTTTTACTCCCGCTCCTAGTGTCGCTTCTATCCTTACATCTTCGGCCATTGAGCTAAGTACCAAATCACCAACGCCAGTCCTTATAAGCCAGCAATCTTCAACTTCGCCTTCTCAAACAGTTCTTGCTACTCCTGAGGCTATTGTCGAGTCCATAACCAGTAAGTCTCAATTCAGATCAAGATCTTTTCAAGTTTCAAAGTTTTTGCCCGTTTCAAGTTCAATTTTATCTTTTTCTCAAATTTTCTTTCGCTTTTCAATTCTATTTGATGGTTGGAGATGGCCGTGCGTATTTGCGCATGCTGTGACCGTGAATGGAACTATGGCAGCGCAATGGGACCCAGTCCCGACTGTAGTTTGGTCAACAAAATCAAAAGGTAAAAGATGGTACAGAGAAATGAAAAGGCAAGAATCCGGTCAAACAGGAGAGGGAGATGTGAACAGCGGAGCGGTAACGGAAACGGACATTCAGACAGAGGCGGAGGACCTTGGGAACACCGCCGCCAACACTGTCGGGCAAGTAGGGGTGACAGCGGATCAGGACTGGGGCATAACGAGTGCTGCAGCTGCAGAGGTGACAAGCGCACTTGTAGAGGTCACCAGTGTCTCTGTAGGGCAACAAATTACTAGTATTGCTCCAGAGTCGACCACTGCAGTGATAATAGTCACAAGCGCTCAGACGGATAGTCAACCCATCACCATTGCCCAGACAGGTGTACAAGCGTCATCGCTAGACGAAGACGTTTGGTCATTTTCATCGGACGCCGTCGTTACTCTAGCTGCACCATCCGCCGTCACCGCGGACAGTTCGGCTTTCTCAGCCACCTCTGCTGCGGCACAGGAAGTCGGCATTTCTATTGTAGTAACCGCTGTCAGCTCTCAACCAGGTGAAACAATACTTTCGGACTACGGCGTAGCGACCTCGACCACAATTGATGATATTGGCGTAATGTCTCTTTCTCTTGAGGTCGTTAGTTCCTCAAGTTCTGAGCCACTAGTCAGTACACAATCAGGAGGGGGAATTTCTGTAGTGATGGAGACGGCGTCGATTACGACTTCGGCGGTGGAAACAGAAGGGTGGATATTGTCAGAAGCGGCAGGCTGGCCATCGTCGGAGTCGCTTACAGTGGCAGGGGGGGTGACCTCAGACCTGACGGAGAATTCTTTGCCAAGCGTTGCCACCTCATCAGCCGCGAGCTATACGTCTTTTCAAAGCTTGTCGGAGGACCTTTCTTCCGTATCCCTCGGAGAAACGAGTGTTGTCCCTACGTCCGCCTCTGTAAACATTTTCTCCAATACCATCTCAAACACGCTGTCCGACATAATTTCCTCCACCAGCGATGCGAGGAACGATACCGCGTTGCCTCTCATGTCATCGTCTATGAGCGCCGCCAATCCAGAAGGCACGTTCACTACGCCTCTGTCGACTACGATACTGCCAACTGGCTCTTCTTCGGTTGATGGCCCGAGCGAGAGCAGCGACTATTCGTCTGCTATGGGCTCGTCAATCGACTTTAGTGTCTCTTCGACATCCAATACATTATTCTTGAGCCAGTCGAGATTTTCAACCTACTCAGGGCTTCCCACTGCTTCCCCTATCGTCTCAATGGTTATGGGGAGTGATGGGGTGTCGGGATCCATGGTGGTTATCTCACCCAGTAGTGGCTTATCGCCAACAACTGTGTTGTCTTCCGCTGGCGATCTACCAAGTTCAGCTACTTTACCACTTACTGTTTCAGCGATGACAACGAAAGATGGTGTATCTTTGTCGGCGACAGTAACGGTTATTGAAAGCTCATCGGCATCCTTTTTGGAGGCTTTCACTGTGAGCGACGGGTTGTCGGAGTCGTCAGGTTTGTCCGCGGAAAGTTACAGCTTGTTTCGGTCATCTGCGACGGATACTACGAGTAATGAAGGATTCATCTCCTCAGGAAATGGTTTTGCGACAAAGAGCAACGGAATCACAGGTTCAAGCTGGGTTGAAGGGGCAAATTTAACGACAACGTTTGGGGGAATCCCAGCCTCGGTGTCTTTACCTATGACAACAGAAACGGGAGACCTTTCTGCAATGTCTGAAATAATCTCAACTTTTTCTTCTGCATTCGAGGGGTCGACTACAGATGCCACGGAAGGAGACATTCTTTCATCCTTGACGCAATATCGTCAATTTGTTGCTTCTTCAACTTCTTCCCCAACTTCAGTTACTTCGTTTTTGCCTTCTTCACTTTCTAGTGTTTTTTTATCAAGCTCAAACACATCCGTGGTACAAAAAACTGACATGCAAGATTCTTTCCTAGGTTCCCAATCCGAAGTTTCAACTGCAGCAACTCAGACAGCGGCTGTCTATGTCAGTCAGAGTGGAAGTCCCAGCCTCAGTGGGAGTGACGTGCCTCTTACAACTTCTGAAGGTAAGGGAGACGAATCCATTTGACGTCATGTACTGCATGCTTATGCGTCTCTAGCTGTTGCTTCTAGCGAAGTTACTCCATCCAATTCTGCTCCAAGCGACGGCGCCACCACATCCCTTGCTGCCTCCGCATTCGGCACTGTCGAACCATCTTCCGTCACTTCCAGTCTTGGTGAAGCTGTTCCCTCTCTTCTAGACATCTCTACCAGCATTTCAGAGGCGGCCATTACTACTGCTGCATCTTCTTCTGCTCCTTTCAATCCCTTATCGACTCCTATCTTCGAAACCGCTTCAGAGGCGCCTGACGTTGTTCCTTCATCTACCAGTGTTTCAGAGGTGCCTGACGTTATTCCTTCATCTACCAGTGTTTCAGAGGCGGCCATTACTAGTGCTGCATCCTCTTCTGCTCCTTTCGATCCCTTATCGACTTCTGTCTTCGAACCCGCCTCCGCCACTTCAGAGGCGTCTGACGTTGTTCCTTCATCTTCTGAAGTCTTTCCGGTTTCCGATGGCGCTTCAAGTTCCAACGTGTTTTCGACATCGAGCCCTTTCGAACCTTCTGTAACGGAATCTAGTTCGTATGTCGAGCCAAGCGACACTTCTTTCATGCCTGGGGCGCTTGTAGGTACCACCAGCTCACTTGAGCCTTCGTCTTCCATTTCGGTTGTGGTAGACGACACCACCTCACAAATCGTTAGCGAATCTTTTGCTCGCATGCCTATCCCAACAGAATCTTCTGGGTCTTCGCTACAAACAATCACTCAAACCACTGTTCCTACTACTGTTAGTGCGGTCGCTTATGCGGGCCCAAGCTCTTCAGTTATCGAGTCTAGCAATATTTTGTCCGATGATCCTGAACCTTCTTTATCCTCTTCGCAATCTGCTGTTTACACTGGGATAGTTTCTCAAACAGTGTCAAGTTCATTTAGCGGCGAAAAATCGATGAAACCAAGCAGTTCGGCTCAGATGTCGGTTTTAGACAGTGCCTCTGGGTCTGTTAATCAAGCAGCAACTTCTGCTTCGGATTACCCCCTCACTGCTGCGGCGCCTGTATCAGCTTCTTCAATTACAATGTCATCATCAAAGGCCGAGTCTTCCGAATCTGAGGCTAATATTTCTGGTATGGTCAACGTCACTGCTATTACGTCCGCACCTGCAGTTACTGGATCACAAGTCATGACATTTGATCCTGTTACGTCCTCATCTTCGCCATCTTCTTTCGACGAATGGTCTGAATCATCAACCAATGCTTATACTGCAACTTCTAGCATTAATGAAGGCTACACTCCTACTCAGACTTGGCTTATCGTCGCTTCTACTGCTTCATCTTCCTACCAGGCCACTAGCGCGTATACATCTCAGGTCGCTTCTCAGTCGGGTTCTGGATCCAGCAGCACTACCGCTTCGCCATCGATTGCAAGCATACCGAGTAGTATGCCCACGTTGATTGTTCCTGGAAACTCGGTAGCCAATAACGCAAACGCGGGGACGGGAGGTGACGACGATCCAATTAAGGGTGATACATTGATTGCGATCTTACTGGCGGAGGAGCAATACCCCTGGTGGTTTGTTGTGAGTACAATGCATGTGGAAGTGGATTTCGCTGACTTTAGTAGGTCGCGTCTTCTGATGCAACCAGCCAGCTGTTCAACACTTTCCCTACCCTCATTAGCAATGCCTTGGAGGTTGACTGTAAGTTCCTTATCGTAAGTATAGGATCTAACTGACCTTTTTGCGATATAGCTTCCGAAATATCCACGTATGGTCTTCAGGTGTACCAACCCGCGTCTTGGGACGGCGATGAGACTTCCCTCTTGACCCAGTACATGGCCTACATCCCGAGCGAATATTTTGACACCCTCAATGCGTACATTCAAACCGCTTCATCGCCTCTGTACAACCAGTCCGGCATTGAGGGTCAGCTTGCCGCCCAGATCAACACCGCTTTCCCCCTGGCTGCTGCATCTGACACTGCACCATCATCTTCGTCAACCTCTGATGGCTCATCATCGAGCAAGAAGAAGCGCAACATCATAATCGGCGTTTGTGTTGGAGTAGGCGGCGCCCTTTGGATAGCCTTAGTCTGGTGGGTATACAAACGCACCAAACGATCCAATGACAAGGCTGTCCACAAGCGGCTGTCGGAGCACATGTCAATGTTCCCGGACCATCGTTTCATGTCTCAAGTTTACCAAGGTGGCGTCACTACGAACAATGGATGGGTCAACGACCGTCGTGTGTCGCGCGCGCCATCCATCGCTGCTAGTGAAATTGATGATCGCCCTTCATCCTTTTATGCTTCTCCTTTTGAGAATGATCGTTCTATGCGCGACCAGCGACGTGGATACAATGACGATGCGAATCGTGTATCTCATGGTTCCAATTCTGGCTCATCTACTGAGTCTCCCCTTAGTTACGGCGGCCACTCCGTTTTCGGCGGTAATTGGTCTCAGAATCCCAACTCGTACTCTCAGAATCATGATGGTTATCAATCGCCCACGAGGTCGAGAATGTCTCAAAACCCATTCGAGGACATGGTGACGAGATCATATCTAGGTACGGCAGGAATGAAGGCGGCAATGCCCAAGAGAAGGAGCGCATTGGGTAAGCCTGTAAATAAGGCTCTTATCTCTCAGCCAAAACTACAAGGCAATTCATTAGAGTTTAGGGATTATGGCTCTCACGCATAAGACGTGAGACCCGACGAGCCTTTTATCTTTCTTTCGTCGTTTGCAACTGATGGGCGCTTGAAGTGCTTGACAGTGTGGATGATTTGATTTAATGACCCTTCCCCAGCCTTCTATTACTACCGATAAATGGACATACCCCTTTGATTCTTTTATCCTCCGAAGCTTTTTCTCTTCTGTTTTGCGTCCTTTGGCGTATTCTTACTCGATAGGAAACCGCCTACGATGGCTACACAGCGTTTAATCTTTTTTGACTTCCTTCGTATACCAAGCTGGCTTCAATGGCTCGGCATTTCAGGCTATTTTGTGTTTGTCTAGTTTGTTTAATCTTCTTTCTATCCACGAGCTTATACTTTATTACGATCTCCATTGGGTTGATTGATGCGACTTTTTTTGCTCATGTGGCGATAATAATATTTCAGGTGTCATTTCCATTGTAATGCTCAACGATGATATCAACAATTGCTGAAACTTTGTCAGTTATTGAAAATGGACGCGAATCCATCAAGGCTAGCTGTGTAAAAACTGTTATGCACAAGTGAGATTAGCTAGTAGCTCACTGCATATCGTTAAAAACAAATATCTTTCAACTACTTGTCCTTGTACAGTAAATTCCCGTAGTTATTTACTCGCTTCATTATTACATTTCCTTCTCTCCTGGTATTGAGTCCTTTCATTACATGTCCGCCTTTCATGGTAGGTCATTATCAATCATTACAGAGTGCTTCAACAACCATAAACTTCCCCCTTACTTCACGCCCGTTAACTCCATTCTCGCTGACTCACATTGATCTTCAAGATATTAATAGGTCTCCATGACGCCCATAGCGACCATCCTCATATCCTTACTTTAACAGCTCTCGTCCCAGCTTCAATATCTTAAGCATGCAAATCATAAACTCCTGCGGCGTTCGCTCCCATAACTCCCGTCATCTCTTCCACCCCTTCGCCAAGCTCTGCCACACACTTTCGTAGTACAGCGTACCACTCCCCATTACTTATAGGCTGTTCGAGTTCGCCGATGGTGTGCGTATGACTGACATGTTCGAGGTCTGAGAGGGGTAGGGCTGGAGAGGAGCCAAAAATGAGACGATGGGTGCCAAATGTTTCTATGGCATGGGATACTATGCAAGATGGAATTGAGTCGGTGGGTAAGGCAAAGAAATGTAAACGAGAACGGCGTACCATACATCCTCAAGACCCGTTCAAGCTCTTTCCTATCGGTCCACCATTTCCCATCTGGCCCCAACTCAAATACCTCGGCTACAGGCGGGAGAGCCTTGAGAAAGACATTAGCATGGAGAGATAGAGAGGCTAGGCGAGCCAGATAAAGGTTGTACGATTCTGAACGGATGAGGGCGGAGGACGGCTTGGTAAGAGGTGGGACAAGTAGACCGGCTAGTTGGTCGATCGATAAATTAGTCAGGATTGTAGAATAAGTACTATCCTCTCAGTTTCGGACTCACAGATCACAATTTTCCCTGGCTTCGGTTTACGTTCCTCGCCATGTCCCCAGCACCCTTCGAGAGCGATAACAGCCTCGTCGAGCAGATCCCAATCCTTCTCCGCCAAGGGCATCGTGGAAGGTACAATGATGTCGACGGCGCCTTTGGCAATGTTGGTCACTGATGGAGGGGTGGCAAGAGTGAGGTTGAGGACGGTAGGGTGGATAGCGAAGGGTTTCACGCCGCTGTGTTTGGTGTGAATTCGGCATGGCCGAGTGGGAGAAGATGGAGGCACAGAAGGGGTTTAGAGTTAGCGGTGTGGTAACAGCCATATGTATCATGTTACCGTATCCCCTTCATGCGACGCCCAACACCCTTGCTCGGCGCTCGAATGAGCTGGGCATTTGGCATCAACATGGCGCCTCTGACGGAGCACGGCAAGCAAATAATCTGAATAGATACCAAAGAAATACTTACAGGATAGCTTGTGCTGGCTCGGCGCTTATCTTCATCTTGACCTGAACGGCATTTCTCACCGGCGGCCTGGGATATACTTCTGCGAGGCCCTGGTATATAGGATCAGGAGTATGTTCGAAAGAGGTGACAAAGGAGTGAGAGTCGACGATGTAGTCGGGGTGTATGCGGGTGGGGGACGGGGGGAGAGGCGCGCTGCCTGTAGGGGCGTGAGCGTGCAGTGGACGGTGGACGATGTGGGAAAGATTGCGTGAAGACGTACCAGGGGCCAGGGGGCCTTGTCCTGTGAAAAGACTTCTGGGAAGGGGCGGGGGCCTCTTGGGGGGCATGTTGGGCGGGACGGGGAACGGGAGATGAGACGGAAAGAGGATAGAGATGGGGAATAGATGGGAAGTGGCCATATAATATAAGCCCAAGAACCCTGCATGACCCTGCACACTATCCTCTTTTACCATCTTGACTGTCATTTCTGACCCTTAACCCTTGATCCTTATAAGCTACAAGCTACAAGACGCCAAGCGACAGGTTACAATTCCATGCACATTATAGGGTACTTGTTACAGGAATACATGCAGCCACCCATGTACACTGTAGAACAACCTCGATCTCTGGAGAGAACGAATATCTGTACTATAAACAACTGCTAGGAACTAGAACAACTTGTTGTCGCGTTTGTGCCCCTGGATGGCATGTATTTGTACTGCATGTACCAATACACAGCCCGTGCTACTGGAAGATGCGGTGTAGATGCTAGATCCGCCTGTCGTATGTTTGTCTCGCCTCTTCTCTTCTCGTGCTAAAATAATGGGCTATGCTTTGTGCCTTGTCCTGCTTGATCGATAAGGCATAAAGTGCGATGTGTAAGTGTGCCGTGACTGTGGGGCTATGGACTGTGTATGGTGGATGCGGTTGATTATAGTTGACAACTGTAAATAATGCGGCAGACAACGCCATCCCTCCCTCGCTTCTTTTCTACCTCGACCTGATAGCTGCCTGTGATCTAACCTCCAATAATCGAGATTCCCACCTGCGTGCGCTATACAGGCTCGCAGCGCGCTAAAATTAGGCTTTTCACTCTCAATTGTCCATTTTCTGCCTCTCACGTCGAAAACGTGATCCATCCCATTGGCTGCTCTCTGCCTACCGGGTGTACTTCAATTATTGGCGGGGGCACCCCCTTTCCACCCTCTCTCACTAGATCATCCGTTCCATTTATTGGACTTGTTGGGCTCATGACCCTTCCTCCAGCACCAAAGCTGGAGCCGAGCACGCTGGCACCGGTACTGGTAGAGTCGGACATGGACGCTTCGGCATCAGAATCGAAGCTTGTCCAACTGCTATTTGTGGCCGTCGAGTCCTTGCGCGCACCTGCACATGCACCAGCGCGAGGATGAGCGTGCCGTGGCGGCGCTGGGGGTTTGCGTCGTCTAGTAGGCGTCGGAGGTGTTGCCTTCGCTCCAGTTTCGGTGTTTGTTGAACAAGTCGAGGCAACCGAAGCAGAAGAATGAGGCCGGGATTTGACATCTGTCAAAGAACTCGACACATCGTTCAGACTGGATTGTCTGACCGGATCGCGAGACGTATAGATGGACGTTCCCAGTTGCGATTTAGAAGGCGGTTGAGTTGAGGAAAGGGCACCGAGCGAGATAGTTGATGCAGAGTTGTGGTGAAGGGCTTTTTGCACGTTTTCAGCGCTGTAGATTTGTACATGCAATAGGCACAATATGTCAGCTGCGCTCCTGGTTCTGAAATCTTTCGATTCAAAAAAAAATTGAAAGAAACATAACATACCTTAGACTCCTCTCCAGCTTTCTCGGTTCTTCCAAACACCTCTCGACCAACCGCACAGTTGTCGGATCGATCTCCCGTATATGACTATTGGCAATTAAGGACCTCAAGACCAATTTAATCTGAGGGCGCTTGTAAGGGTCGGACCTGAGCTGAGTATGGTTGAGAAGGGGATAAAGAACTCGCAGATAGGTGTGGCGAAGCTGTGATATTCGTCAAAAGGATAAAAGGACATATCAGCCTCCCCGTCACGTTTGCAAGACAGTTTGGAATAGACCCACAGCCTCACATTCCTCCGGAAGATCCACAAGCTCCCTAATGAATACATCCAGCAACACCCTTAGATCATTGGTGAAAAAATACTCTTGTGTACCTGGGGTGGTGAACAGCAGGTACAAAATCTTGAGGATGAGCAGTTGCATGCACAAATCATCTGGTGTGTTTTCTGTTAATTACTTATTAGCTTTGTTCATATGCAGGGGCAATGCGGCACATAAAGTATCAATTATACAACAAAGAAGTAGACTTACCCGCACGGTTAAGCATGAAGATCATATTCTCGCCAAACGTCTTACTGCTCCCCAATCTCCTCATCAAGACAACCAGTACCCTATTATTTTTCTTTGCCTCCTCCTGGTGGTCATGGGTGTAACCTTCAGACTGTGTGGTGTTCCCAGATTTTGCTCGGTAGTGATGCCTTGTATGCCCACCGTCTCCGTCACCACTCGAGCTGGGTATTGACGAGATTCCCAAATGATTTCGATCACCCACTTTGTCGACACGAGCATGCACACGAGTGTGATGCTTTGATGGCAAAGTAGCCACCATGAACTGCTCGTTCAAGGCGACAATCAATCTGATGACCGCATAATTCAATCTCTCGTCCTGCTGATCCCATGTAGTCTCCACCAAGTCAAATAGGTGGTCGATGAATCGATCATCAAACTGAGCGAGCTCGGATGAAGTGAGCTTTTGAACGCGGGCAACTTCGTACATGAGACAAGTGGCTGGGAGACGAATGCGGGTTTCGATAGGAGGGAGACCAAGAACAAAGGTCTATATGAATTTTGGTCAGTTGTTCAAGTTTCATGAAGAAATAATGCTGAACATACCTCTTCTACGTCAAGGCCAACCACTTCGCCCAAAGTTGGCAGGAGTTTCTTCCACTTTCGGTGAGATCGAAACAAGCTTGGGTGCCGCTTCCCGTAATATAATATTATATGGTACAAAATATACAAATCGTGAGGATTCGTATTCTGTCCCATTATGATTAGCATTCATTACACCGCGAATCGATATGACATACCTCTTGAGCATCAGACATCATAATTCCTACCATCCGCTCGTCGTAATAAGAAAATAATTCGGAATCGAGAAGCATGGTAACCGCTTGTTGGATATCACTCTGGCTGGGAAGGTATTTGTCTGTTTTGAGTGTATCAATCGTTAGTATCTATCCAAAGTAGCTGTGATAGCCATTTATTATACGAGCGCGTAGTGCAGAGGTACACCAGCTAATAAGGAGGACTGAACCGGACAGGACCGAAGAGTCCTTTCGGATCTCTTCCCAAGTAATAGCAAAGATCTGAACAGTCGAAGAGCACAGGCCTGCCGGGGAGAATCAAACAAAACAAGGACAACACGAACCATGATATGCTGCACAGAAGTTGACAAACATCCTCATTGTATTATCCAGCTGATCTAAAGTGGGCGATTCCGGGATGGTCACTACCAGCTCGATCTCTACTCGCCAGTCAGATCAGCTACCTGTATCTCGCTCTGCCTCGATTTGACTCATTTCCGCAGTTGGGAAAAAATGATACTTGCCTCTCCAGAACTGTTCAGCATCGTGAACTTTGACATGGACGTGCATGCTTTCCTCTGTGAGGACGCCGATGCCAGTGTCAAGTCCTGATCGGGAGGTGGATGGCGAGTGCTTGTGGTGGTGGTGATGATGGTGATGGTGGCGATCCCTGGCCTTTGCCTGGGGGTCTCTATGTGGCATTACAGAGACTTTTTTGCTGTGACGAGATTATGGAAATCCCAAAGGCAACGAATATGGTACAAGTGTATAGTATAGGGAAACGAGAAGAGTAGTAGTGGCAGTTAAGAACACACCTTATGACGTAATAACGTAAAAATAAAGTACTTAACTCGTAATTAAACTCACCATTATTTGTTTTCAAGAGGCAGCGAAAGCTGCAGTGCAGAAGCACATCTCATCTCATCTCCAGCTACGCATCATCTTCAATGGCTGCTTCAAGGGTAGACATCCTCAACGACGGAGGTATGTCACAATTGGCCCCCTTCTTCTCGCCCACTCACTTTCTTTTTGCACAAAACTAGGTCTCAGACAAGATGCCCGCCGTCCTTACGAACTCCGATCCACATCCTTCCAGCTATCCACGCACTCTTCTTCTGACGGCTCGTCTACTGCCACGCAAGGTCTCACCACAGTAGAAGTTTCTGTGTTTGGGCCTCGGGAACCCAGGAATAGAGGTTTGGCAAGCCACGATCGCGCGGTTGTAAGCGTCGAGGTTGGGGTGGTTCCGTGGGCTGCTGGAGCAGGAGCTAGACGGACAAGGGGCGATAAGTGAGTTGAGTAGTCAATACTGTGCGGACAGGTCTGACAGGGAGTGAAGACGGTTACAGGAGATAGGAGCTGCGATCAGACAAACGTTTGAACCTGTCATCATGACACACTTATACCCTCGAAGCGAGATCGCAATCCACGTTCAAGTCCTTTCCGCAGATGGAGGTACATATCATTTCTATGTTGGACACAATAAACCCAAAATTATTAACGCGATTTGATTAATGTACAGGGATTCTTCCTACATCCATCAACGCCACCACCCTCGCTCTGATTGATGCGGGTATAGCCCTCCTTGACTACGTCTCCTCTATTTCCATCGGCCTACATCTCCTACAACCCCTCCTCGATCTTTCACAACCTGAAGAATCCGATCTCCCATCCCTTGTCATTGCATCTCTTCCGTCCTCTGGTAAAATCACGTTAGCACAAATGGAGACACGACTTCATGTTGACCGGTTTGAGGAGATGCTTACTTTAGGCGTAGAAGCCTGCAAGGTCTTGAAGGAAGAGATGGATGGAGTGGTGAAAGATCGGACAGAAAGAATTGTTGAGAGAAGGGGTATAAAGATTGGAGGACAAGGGACAGGGCAAGAAGGGGAGATGGTTATCGACGATTGAGGATGAATGTACCTTCGTACCCGACATATGCTTCTGGCGTATAGGTGTCTCGCCAACGGCCCACGAAGATGTCACCAGCGAGAACGTAGCCTCTATAGATCCATTTGCCTCTTGAGTCAGGCTATGTATAATATGAGCATACAGTTGAATCGATAGAAAGAGACACCAAAAAACTCACGGCATATTCTTTTACGAGGGAGGCCATACCATCCCATGCTCTTACTCTACCTTTTAGTATAAAATTTCCCCATGCCGAATGTCCTGTGCCGGTTAACAACAACTCGAGCCCTACCCCTTCCCCACCATCCCCGTCTTCTTCCGTTTGCCGTATCATCTCATCCAATTCGTGTTCTGGCACCGCTTCATACCCCTCCAAGGTCTCGAGCTGCTGCTGAATCGTCTCGTTTAGCG
Source organism: Cryptococcus deneoformans B-3501A (assembly GCF_000149385.1). Lineage (NCBI taxonomy): Eukaryota > Fungi > Basidiomycota > Tremellomycetes > Tremellales > Cryptococcaceae > Cryptococcus > Cryptococcus deneoformans. The sequence continues at coordinate 342,007 of NC_009180.1, forward strand.
TCGCTGCCTCGGCAGCAAAAGGAGCAAGGACGGGAAAAGGAGGTGTGATTTGATCAACTGGGAAACCAGCATTCAACATAGGTCCAGAGACGGGTGATCGGCCCAACTCTTCCTCATCCTCTTCATATTCTTCTTCTTCCTCCTGATTGGCTTTCCCTTTGCCTTTTTCATTTTTTCTCCCCCTTCTAACCCATCCTTGCTTCCTCACCCAGGTCTCCTTGATCTTCCAGACCTGCGCCTGTTCTCCATAAGGCCCTTCGTACAACGCCCTTGCTTGTCCTCCCAACATCTCCCGGAACGCATCAAAATCGAAAAAGCTAAATGTCCCTTCCCAGCATCCTTCAAATCTGCCTCGCCATGTCGGCCGGGGCATGCCGGGCGTGTGCATGGGGTCGTAGCACAAAGAAAGGCGGGAAAAGTCAAGGTCGTGCATCGAAGAGGACGAAAGGAGGGGCGGTGAAAATGAGGGCAGGAAGGAGGCAGAGAGAGAATGACGAGTAACTGGAGTAGTTGTGCCAGAGCTTGCGCGAGAGGTGGACGCAGAGTGTACTCTGGTGGATACCTCAGAGCCTCCGATCCCGTCACCTCTCAACGCCACGAAAGGCGCTACCATCGTGGTCTCTTCTACCTCTTCCCCCAGTCGCCTATAGAAGAACCGCAGGATTGCCGCTTGACTGATGTTTGGAGGGCAAAGATCTAACTGTCGCCCGTACGCTCTAACTTGTACCAGTCGAGAACGTGGCACCAGATCGGCAATATAGGGGTTGGATTCGTCGGCGGATGCAAGGGCATGTTTAAGAGGGAGAGTTGGAAGTGTCCAGGGTGCAAAATAAGCGTCGTAGCGAGGAGCGGCAAAAACATAAGGGCGAAGAACAAATTGACGTTCTTCGCGTTGTTCCAGGGCTTCGTCCTCTGGACCTGTTTCCGTTCAGCATGTAGACGCCATTACAAAGGGGAATAAGAAAAGGGACGCACCAGATCCGAGGACGAGCCAAGCTATCCACATGGCCAAACTTCTGCCAATAGTTTCTTCAGGATATCCGGGCTCCACTGCAGCAGCAAGCAAGTGTTGACGGTGGTACAATTCGAGGAATGTCGGGAGATGTACAATTGCTTGATCGCCAAAGAGGATTTCCGCGTTCTTACCATCTACGCCATGTGATGCTTTGGTCAGGCAGGTCCATGAGAACGTCAGACAGGAGAAATACATACCATTTTCGATGAGCATGAAGTACAGCACCCAAAGATCATCATCTGACACGTCTGTGACATCTCTTCTTTCCACCATCTCTCTCAACCTGGCAAGGGTTTTTACACGTCTCTTCATCTCGTCTACTAGATCCTGTGCTCTCAGTCTGGCCGTTATGGCGCCTTCTTGCCCTTTAGTCATGCCCATGTCGAGATTACCCTTTCTCCCGTTCCCATTCTCCCCGCCCGTCCCACATGGTGTGCCTGCAAGCTCCTTATTACCCAGTCTCCGCTCAGCTGCGGCGACATCGAACCATCCCCTATATATTCTGGCGTAGAGCCGCATATTGCGCTCTGGGGCGATAGCTTGGTAAATTGCCTTGCATGTTTGAAGAAGGGCGACGGGGGGCGTGGTTGTTGTGAGTGCCAACGGGGAGAGGCAAAGGTGATAAGTGATGTGAGAGATGATTTCTGGGGGTATCTGTTCGAGCATTGTGGATGTGAATGGTGTGGAAAGAGGAACGAAAGAAGATTGAAGACGGAGGATGTGACATCGATGTTCGGCGATAGGCCGGCGGGGAGGTGGAGGAGTCACACGGTGCGCGGGATGGTGATGGCGGCAACGGCGGCAACGGCGATGGCGACGGTGACAACAGCGATGACGACAGCAATGGAGCACGCATCGCAGAGAGCGAGATATATATATACTGCTCTTGCCCATGCCATTTCTTCACTCATGCATCCACCATGTCCCTCCCACAGAAGATTGCGTTCACCCGCATCGGCGCCGCCCATTCCCCATCTACTCTCGAGGTCTATATCGACCCTGTATGCCCTTTCTCCAGGAAGATCACAGAATCTATCGATAAAAACGTCTTGCCCATGATAACTAATGGCGGCAAGTACGATGGGAAAGTAAACTTGGTAGTGCGGTTGTATCCCCAACCCTTGTGCGTTATTTTCTAGACCGTTTCCCACCCTCATATTATGCACATATTCAAACCGACTGACATATCTACATATTAGCCATTACTACTCAGCACCCATCATTGAAGCACTCTACGTGTTCGGACAGACCAACCCTCGTCTCTTCTGGCAGTATCTTCTTGCAGTCCACTCAACCGAGACTACGTTTTACAACAGGCCCGCTGCTTCGCTCACTCTCTCGAGCCTTCGCGACAAGCTGGTAGAAATTGCCGTTGAGCAGGTATTAGACAAGGATGAGGCTGGTGGAAAGGGACCTAAGAGTAAAATCTTTGGAGAGCTGAGAGATGCGTTGGAAGTGAAGGCAAGCGATAATGGGGGGAACGAAGGAACAGAGGGTCTCAAGTATAGCCGTCAGTTGATCTCACAGTTATCATTTATACTCATGAAGCTGATAAGAAGTTCAGTCAAGTTAGGCAGACAGAATGGAATCCAAGTGACCGTTTGTCTTTTCATGCGTTTGTCATTGGTTAAAGCTGATATCCGCTCTTCCACAGCCCACGGCGCTTTGGAATGGCCTCAAAGACGAGTCTGTCAGCTCTTCCTATGGGAAGGAGGAATGGGAAAAGTACTTTAAGTGAGTGATCTACTTATCTCCTTAAGCATTGGTTGGCACGTGCTAAGTAGCCTATGACTTTAAAGGGAAAAGACGGGGTGACTTCAAGCTAATTGAGCGCTGCAAGAGACGGAGAAACGAGTGACGGAACCGACGGAGTATATGCTGTATCATTTTGAATTTGTTAAAGATGTAGTAGTTGTACCCTGTATGCCGTACTGTTATAATCCAGGTTTCTCTATACATCATTCAAACTTTTAAAAATCGTCAATCGTTCGGTCCAAATCCGCCTTGAGATGAGCCTTCATCCCGGGGGGTAAAATGGGCTCTCCGTTTTCGTCCTTGACATATCCTGTTGAAACCAATCAGCTCATCTGACGATAATTTGCTTCTCCCAAACAAGTCAGAGGAGACATTTACGGAAAGGCATCTCAATGGACTCGACCTTGTTAAACTTGATAGTAGGAAAGTCCACAAAGGGAATCTCATCCAAGGGCACTAACCACTCGCTTTAGTTTTTCTCTCATGGACATACACAACAAAGGGTACAATAATCACCTTGATCTTCAATAACCTTCTTGGTCACTCCTACAGCCGTATCCGTCGTCATTTGCTTCTCGCCCAAATGCCTTCCCTCGAACCCAAGCTTCCTCAACTCGCCTGTCCTGTCCCTAGGGGGGTCGTCACCCAAAATCCCACCGTACAAAAAGACATCAAACTTGTCCGCATCTTCAGGAGCAATCACTTTTTCAGCCCTGGGGTCCAACAAACAGACCCTCGCCTTGTCTACTGGAGGAGAAAGAGCCGGGAGAAGTTCCAGTATGGGTTTGGTGGTTGGCTGAGCTTTGGGGTTATTATTCAAAGAGTTAATGAGTGGAGAGATGGATGTTGAAGAGAGAGAGGTGAAGTGGACGGTAGATGAAGGGCCGACGAGGGAGAGCATGTGGGAGTACTCAAGAGTTACCCACTCTGGGAGGGAACGGGTGACAGCATCGTCCTCTTCCATGTGCTCTATTATGTGGTGTAAGAAGCAATTTTCAAACTAAACGATTGGCCGTGCTCACCGATAACATACTTGAAGGATTTGTTGGACATGATAGGCTATGTGTGCAGACGGGAGTGGTGGAGAGTCGGAGCTGAAAAATAATAAATGAAAGGGTTGGGTGAGTGATTCCGACGGAAGGGATGAAGTGAGTGAGGACGTCACCACTTTTCGATGCGGTTGTGGTCGGCCATGTCCGCCCTCCACACGGTGGCCGATTGTTGTGCACTCTTCTCTGACTTTCTGACTTGGTTGCTTTGCTTTCCCTCTCATATATTCCTGTTTTTATTCAGCTCACGTAGTTTCACCATACACCTTCCCGAAAGCGCTGAACACATATTACCGCATCGAATACACGTTGCCTACAACATCCACACATCGCCAATTACACTTCCTCCTTACTCAGGTCATCTAGGTGATTGATACCTGGCCTTCACGATATCTGAAGCGTAAATCCGTTGTCAAGGTCGAACAAGAAGTAGAATATGTCAGCTAGCAATGACGAATTACTAGAGTGAGCATGCTAGTCCCTTTTAATCTCTTAAAATATGTTGACATGATTCCAGATATACGCTTAGAGTTGCGTGAGTGACGAACGCTGTGAATATGTTCAAAAGACTGAATAACACCCTCAAAGCTATATACATGGCGAACTTGAACAACAGCAGCACCGTAGTCATGTGGCTCAATTAGATTCCTCCTCTTTCCCTTTCCCGCCCTCATCCTCTTCTCGCCGAACCCTTGAAACATCCTCTTCGTCTTCTTTCTTTGCCTTTGACTTTGGATCCTTGGTCAATCGAGATACATCAAAATCTCCAAAGTTCCCTGAAAAACTACTCAAAACTGTAGACTTTACATTGAAAAGGATAGCTATGGGGCAAGAAGCTAAGTACGCGTAACATCTTCAAAAGATTTTGTTTCAGCGAGCTTATACAAGGGTTATTCAGGTATTCCAGTCCCAGCTTTCGACGGTCAGTTGCGCTATTCTGGTCTAGTACTTGGCCCGAGAAGAGTTTTCAACGACAACTGAAGGAATCACGCAAGATTGAAGACCTTATTCTCGCTTTCGTCACAGCGGCCACCAAATCTCTCAAGAAAGAAGATGCTCGGGCCGATAGCTGGAGAATAGAGCTTAGCCGGCAGGTTTCTCTTTTCGTTGACCTTTTGAGCGACTGCATCTCTGCCATGGGCCCAGTTTCCTCCGAGCTCAAGGCCCGGTTGGAATCCTACCAAGGCTATCTCAAGGTCCAAGATACTCCAGGCGCCGAAGATAAGGATTTGGCAAGCTCCTTGAAAAGCTCAAACAGCATGCGCAGTCTTGTGACCAAGGAAGAAAATGTCCCAGGGAAAAAGTCGATGGACTTATTAGAAGTTGTGGCACAATTATTTGGTATGCCTACTGAGGTTTGCCGTCAAAAAGTAGAGGATTTGAAAGAGACGTGTACAAGACAAGCGGTTTTAGATGATCTTAAGGTCAGTGAGCTTAGATATGTGGGTTACCATTATAGTGATGCTGATGTGAACGCGACATGCTTCAGATCTGCCTCAAACGACTCAATACGGAAGATCCCTACCCATATAAACCTCATGACTTTGACCATGATACTACCAGTTGGGCGTCATGGAAGGCCGACGAGCTTTCCTCTCTGTCACAGACCATGCTCCAAATGATGCAACTGGACCCCAGCCTCGTCCAATCTTCCAGTCGACTTTCTCAGTTAAATTCTCTTCACGCCAGCTCGTCCGACAACGTCACCTATCCATTTACATTTATACCCAGTAATCCCCGTCAAAGGTACTACCAGCTGCTTGGAAAATGTCTTGATCATGATCTCGAAGTCTTGAAAACCCTTCCTGAAGATCAGGACGTCCCGTTGAGTATCCTTTCTGGCGGCCATGCTCTCCTTCTTTCCGAGTGTGCTGCAAGATGGAGGCTGCCGCCTTTCTTTAGATCTCGAGTGTTTTTGGAAGCCATTGTCAGGAGATTTTCGGAAGGTTTGGTGCCCTCGGCATGCGTTCAGGAAGCATTATCGATGATGGACAAGGTTCAAGTAGATCAACACCCATCCACGTGGCCCGTATCAGAAGTGAGTGAATGTTGTCAGAAATGTTAGCTGACTGGGTAGCGGCGGGCACTAGAATCTGTAACCGCTCAACGAGATGAAAGCTTTTTAATCGCGATACGGAATGCTCTTGATGGTCCACAAGGATATCTTTCTGGGGAATTCCTCGAAGCTGTGGAAGACTGGTCTGTGTTGAATACTCGATTCACAAATACTCAAAACATCCACCATCTTCTCAAAGATCTGGAGGACGCTATTCAATCCGCAGCTTTCACACTATATGTAAACGAAGCAACAAATAGCCTTGATCTTCAAGAAACCAAATCGATCGCATTTTTGATGCACATGGTTACTTGGATTGAAAAGGGTATTAAAACTCTGAGACGGGGGTTTAAAGGACCAATTGGCCAGTAAGTGAATTAACGACACCATTGTTCAGCAAGGATCACTTACGCTTTCTCCGCGCAGAGATATACCTATCACAAAATTCGTCTTACAACGACAGCTAGATCTATGGTTACGAGATCTTGAAGACGTTCTTCAAGCTAGTGAATTGAATGGCGAGTTCCTTGATGACCAATTTGAGCTGTATCATAAGGCACGAAAGTTAGGACAGATGTGCAACTTTTTCTCTGGGTAAATCTATCATTCCTCCCTAGGCGAGTGCGAGCGTTGACAGATCCCAAAGAAACAAAGAAGACTCCTATGGGATTACTATAGCTAGCATGTTTGACCAGGTTGTTCGTCGATGGATCGATCATACTGCCACAAAAACTGCTCAGTGGAGCAGTCAGGCTCTGGCTGTTGATAACGTAGGTCGTCTAGTTGACATCGAGCTGTCAGCGGCTAATGCCATTAATAGTTTGAGCCTAGTACTCCACATGGCCCGTCCTCCTCCGTCACTGATTTGTTCGCTTCCCTCACAAGCGCTGCACAATTTCTTATGGATTTAGAATGGCCGGATGAGCCTCAGTTGGCTGTTTATGTCAACAAACTGGCCAAGGTGAGTTGTACGTATGGGAAAATTGCTAATCAGGATTCAGATCATTGGTGCCACTGTCAATGAATATTGCAGCAAGCTTGAAGAACTTTTCTTAGGGGACATGCGTCAATCTGATACCTCGCAGACGATGGCGAAGAAAAAGGCTTGGCTGGAGAAAGCCAAGGAAACGGTTGCCACATTGCAAGGAGAGCGTAAACTGCAAGCTTTCTTCAACTTCACACCCGAGGTGTGTTTGAATGGTACTGATTTGATGCGACACTGACTTACACTAAATACAGTCGTGCGTCAAATTAAACAACATCCAGGCGGCCAGGCAACAGCTAGACAAATTGTATGATCTGCTGCGGGTTGACGATCTCTCGGCCTACGATACATCGGCGTCACAGCCAGATAATCAGCAGCGAAACTTCCTGTTTACTGTCAAAGTAGTTCTCGCTGAAGGTCTTACGCGTGAAGGCAGCAGCGGTCATCCCGATGCTTTTGTGACCGTGAGCGACGAACACGGTACACGACACGCGAAAACAAGAACGGTTTATGATGATAACAACCCGAGATGGGACGAAAGCTTTGACATTCCGGTTCAACATCGTTCCTGGTTCATGGTGACCGTGCGACATCGAAATATGGTTGGCAAACACGATTTGCTTGGTCGCGCATACCTTCAACTAGATCCTTCTCAATTTTCCGGTGTCATGGCCAGGGACGCACTTTTAACCCTTGACCCGAAAGGACATATTCTTCTGAAAGTAGCTATGGAGGGCGAAGAGGATGATATGCAGTTCCATTTCGGAAGGGCTTTCCGCTGTCTGAAGCGGACAGAGTCAGATATGATCCACAGCCTTGTGGATAAGGCGAGTCTTTGTTTCTTCAAAAGTAATTTTGTTACGGGGACTGACACTTACCCTCTAGATGAACCCCGTCTTACGACATACTCTCTCACGTTCCGCCATAAAGTCGGTCTTAAAAGGGCACACCAACTATCCACCTGCATACAATGAGGCACTGGGCAAACTGTCTGCAGTTTACAAATCTGCAATGCGAACCCAAGAATTTATTATCCCCCCGACAAAAGAAGAACGACATCGTGGGCCGACAGACAGCGAAATTGAAACAGCTATTCACCCTCTGTTCGATTATTTAGATGTCAACAATCACACATTGGCGTCAACTTTGTCGTCTGACGAAATGGAGCTGGTGATGGCCAAGCTTTGGAAGCAGATCCTTGTGACAATAGAAGGACTGATTGTACCACCGTTATCTGACAAACGCTCACATATGAGACCTTTGGGAGATATGGAACTGGACATCGCGCTCAGTTGGTTGAGGTTCCTCAAAGACTTCTTGTATGCTGGCGGTGATTCCAGTGGGGTGTCATCAACTATTCTTCAAAACCAAAGATATCACGATTTGCTGTCGACGAGGTTATACTATGACCTTTCAACGGATAAATTGATGGAGGTACGAATGTCATTCGAGATCCACCGCTGTGCAATTGACTGACTACAACCCCATAGGAGTGTGTCCGAGGATTCCAATCCACATTAAAATACCGAGTCACAAAGCCTAGCAAGTCTCTTAGAGCACAGCGTAATCTTGGAACTATTCGTGCCAGAAAAGATGCCAAGCAGGCACGTGTTAATACGAATGGCAATACGGAGATGATAATGAGAATATTGAGGATGAGGTCAGTGTTTCGTTTCCCCCATAACAATTTTAGTTTTGACGTTTGAGGTCACAGGGACGGCACGCAAGAGTTTTTGGCTCAACAGTTGCAAACAATATCGATGGCGAGCGCGTCAAGGGCCAAGAGAGATCCACTGTGAGACGAGTGGCAGGTGTGCCGTTGAAGTACACGGTAACGGTAGTGTTTAATGATACGAGTAGTAGTATAGTACGTTGTTGGTATTCCTAGATTCATGTTATTTATTTATGCTATAAATTGGTTAATGACGATGAACAAGACTACGATCCATAAATAATGATTTAGGCACACATAATAATTAAAAAGTGTAATAATGAAGGAGCTACCGTTTGCGTCCCCTATTCCAGCTTTTCGAGAGAAGGGCGATATCGTGATTATTCCAAAAAGGAATTCCAGTTGGGAAAGTTACCTCAAAAGAGAACAAGCATGAAAGCTCTCCGCATCCCCTTCATACTTAAGCTCCAGATCGTTTAGATTACCAATCGGCTCGTCAGCGGAGAAATGGCCGAAGCAGAGAGCAAGGGATTCGAGACACTTGCACAAATAGTACTTAATAGGTGAACGTAGTAGTACTACTGACTGTTAGTAGTACATGCTATCTACATGAGCACTGATAAAAGTGTATAAACGGTAAATTGTCAATCAACAACCCTACGTCTAGTCTGCTGCTTCCGGTTCGGCATCTTCCCCACCCAATGCGTTCATAAGATCGCTCTGCTTGCCCTTTTTGCTCCCCAACTTCATTCCGCTTCCCTTGAACGCGGGTTTACTAGGCACAGAAGCCGCTACAGGTGAAGGCGCTCTATATTCTTGTGCGGGTAATGGTGCATCGTATCGGGATGCAGGTGAATAGCCGCCTGCCATACCGCCATAGCCCCCAACATTGCCCATACCACCTCCGCCCTGGGCGCGTCGCTGCTGCTCCCGTCTCTGCATCTCGAGCTGCTTTGCCCGCCGCTTGAGTTCTTCCTTTGCCTCCGCCTCCTTGTTGCGTGCAATGATCTCTTGGATCTTTTCTTCGTGCGACTCGCCCTCGAGGACATTGCGGACCTGCATAAGAGACACATTCTCCTTGTAGCCGAGCGAGACGACTTCATCAAAGGCGCAGAGAAGGTCAAATGAGTGGTGAAGGATGGCGGTTTCAGTCATGGACGGCGTAAGGGAAGAGATAAGGCGAACAAGGAGAGAGAGGGTCGAGATGTCCTACGGAGCATGTATGAGTATCGCGTTGGCTAAACCGTCGGACGTGACGTACCTGGAGGATATTGCTGCCCTTGTTGGTGATAAGGAGCACATAGAGCTCTTCGAACGGCTGGTATACGAAACGGACGTCATTTGTCTCCACGGTGGTATGCTGAGAGTTGACGGGGATGAGCTTTGGGAAAGAAGCGAGGAGACTGTCGATGCGAGATCTGGGGATGGGCCTGAACTGGCGGGAGAGGAGGGCTGGCTGTCAGCGGTGTGTGATGGCTGTGACTTACGCTTTCCGCTCCTGGTGCAGATTGAGGCTGCGATAACGACCATAGTGGACGGTGATGTTGTAGACAGTAGACAATACAAAGTACGTTAATACAGAACGTCTATGTTGTATGTGTATAGCCGTCGTGACATGGGATGCTGGTGGTGGTGGTCGTGGACGTGGCGCGAGCCATGACGTGGATTTCACCCGACAGTACATTTCTTCTTCTCCTCCTCTCCTCCTCCCTCTCAAAAATCTGGCCTATGCATGTATTCTCCTCTCAGCGGTCATTGCTCCTGCAACACGCCCGCAGAGACGTATATATGTACATAGGCAGCGTGGATAGCAGAGATGGGCCAAGAACGAGGCCGCCGCAGCTGTCGGGGCGACCCGTTCCGTTCCGTCTTCTTTCTTCTTCCCGCGCGCCACTGTCTCTCCAGCCATGCATAGTAACAACTGTGCGCTGTGCATCTGAACATCCTCTCGAATGTCCCATACATGCATAGATGTCTCCCAGAGTGCGATGTAGGTTGAAGTGGGCCGGATGGCTATATCGCCGTAACACCGACAGGTGGCGGGCTGTGAGTTCTTATGCGTATCTCTTTCCAATCCTCATTCCACTTCGTTCCACATTCTACTTGAGACTCGCATTCCATTTCTCTTTCCGGGCATCTGGTTTTTCTTTCTCTCTTTAGATTCTATTTCTCTCTCTTCCTATCTCTTCCTTATCTTTGTTTTTATAAAAAACAACACTCCATCGCAATGGCTGCTCCGTTCGTTCAATACGGCATCACCCCAGGTCAATCCGCTGAAGCTCCCAAACGACCCCACCTTTACGTCGGCAACCTTTCTCCCCGAGTCACCGACTACATCCTCACAGAGATTTTTGCTGTCGCCGGTCCCGTCGTCAGCGCAAAGATCATTCAAGACCGGAATTTCCAGCATGGTGGATTCAACTATGGTTTCGTCGAGTACGCCGACATGCGCTCTGCCGACCAGGCGCTCACCACACTCAACGGCCGCAAGATCTTTGACGCCGAGATCAGGGTCAACTGGGCGTATCAGGGTAACCAAAACAAGGAGGACACACAGCATCATTACCACGTCTTTGTTGGAGACTTGAGTCCAGAAGTGAATGACGATGTCTTGTCAAAGGCGTTTGGTGCCTTTGGTAGTCTGAGCGAGGCGAGGGTCATGTGGGATATGAACTCGGGAAAGAGCAGAGGCTATGGTTTCCTCTCCTTCCGGTATGTTTGACGTACTCTAATTCAGCACGTTCGATTTGCTGACATTTGCTGTTATACATAGTGACAAGGCTGATGCTGAGCAAGCCATTGCTTCCATGAACGGCGAATGGCTCGGTTCCCGTGCCATCCGTGTTAACTGGGCAAACCAGAAGACTCAGACAGGCGGTACTCGAACCGGCGGCGGCACGCCTTCCTACCCGGCACCCCCTATGGGCGCCCCTCCCGCTCCCGCGGGTGTCCCTTCTGCTTACGGTGCCCCCGCCCCTGGTGTTGTTCCAGGCGTCGGTGTTGGTGGTGCCGTCGGCTCATATGAGACTGTTGCTTCTCAAACACCCGAATTCAACACTACGGTCTATGTCGGCAACCTTATTCCTTACACCACTCAAGCCGACCTCATTCCGCTTTTCCAGGGCTATGGCTATATCGTTGAAATCCGCATGCAGGCCGACAGGGGCTTTGCCTTTGTCAAGCTTGACACGCACCAGAATGCTGCTTTGGCTATCACTCATTTGCAAAACCAGCTGGTGCACGGAAGGCCCATCAAGTGTTCTTGGGGCAAGGACAAGGGATCAATGGAAGGTGGCGCACCTGCGGCTGGGTACCCCTCCATGGTGAGTTTCATGCCAATGCATCTTCTTTTTGAATTTAAATTTAATTTCTCTTTCTGCATAGCAACCTCAAATCGGCTATCCCAACTACAACTACTACGGAGGATACAACTATAATCAGGCTGGCGTTCCAGGTCAGCCGGGACAGCCTGGCGTAGCTGTCGCTAGCCACCCTGCTCCCGCCGTCGGTGCTGTCGGAGCCGTCGGAGCCGAGAGCCAGGCTCAGCAAGGCGCGTGGGACCCTGCTGCTGCTGCCGCGTATTACCAGGCTGGAGGCTGGGGTGGTTACTACGGTATGTCTGTCATTCATTTTGTCTGCTGAGTCATGGCTAATGAAATCGATCACAAATGCAGCTCAACAGCAAGACACTCAACAGCCCTCCGCGCACCAGTAAGATGTTTGGCATGAGATGGTCTTTGGCTGAGCCGAGATGTGTTTGGGTTGAAGGGGGAAAGAGGGCACTGAGTGAGTTTGAGCTCAGGATGAGGGATCGTGAAAGCTCCGAGGAGATGAGCGAATGATGGCGGATGCAAAAGCATTTATTGCCTTAATTTCGGATACATATTTAAGTTTGAAGAGTTACGTCTAGGGGATTCCTTTTATGTATCTTGGTGATATTTGGTAGGATGTGTGCTGTATGAAATGAGTGGTTAAAGAACCACGTGTGAGTTGAAGAAAATCGTGACGTCATGTGCTCCTTCTGATATGACGGCGGGCGAGGGTCTCACGACGTCCGTCGTTGCACTCGTATGTGTGGATCTGCAAAGTTTCCTTCCTCCTTTCCCCGCTTCCCACTTTTTGCCGCCCACCTCTTCCTACCCCTCTGCTCACATCTTCGATCTCCATCCCCCTGCTCTTCCTTCCTCCGTGCTGGCGCCACGCAACCCACTCTCTTTCCTTTGGGGATATTTCCCGTCCCCACTGCTTGATCTGTCTCCATAATGCAGTATCTCTCCAAAGCTTACAACTACTGTGAGTCTCAAGCCTCCTCTGCGTCTTATTCTACTAACACCAAAACAGACTCTGGCATAAATCCTGCAACTCTTTCAGGTGCTATCGATGTCATCGTCGTCCGACATGTCGACACTGAGGGCACAGTCACTCTCTCCTCTTCGCCGTTTCATGTCCGTTTTGGCAAGCTTCAAGTCTTGCGAGCAGCAGAAAAGCGGGTTACTATAAGACTGCCGAATAATCTTCCTGCACCTCATGTGGCTCCGTTTCATATGAAAGTTGGCGAGACGGGAGAGGCGTTCTTCGTGGTGGAGACGGACGAACAGGTGCCAGCGGATTTGTTGACAAGCCCGGTTGTCATGCCTACCGAAGTGCGTGTGGTCCATTAGATCGTATGATGTTAGCTGACATGGTAGCAGTCTGAAGTGCCGCCTTCACCGCCCTTGTCGGGTGAGCATCCTCCGGAAGAAGAACATCTGGAATCATTAACGCAAGAGCCGTTTGGCGATACCGAGCAGAAAGTCCCACATGAATCGCCGCTTGGTGAAGTCGACTTTCTGGATCTCAATGCATCGCCTCCTGGAACCCCGAATAAGCGAAGGGGAGATGATCAGCAAGAAAAGCATACGGCTGCCAACATCTCAAACTCTTTGACCAAGTCCTCTCTCCTCGGTACCGCTTCGACTCTCCTCCCTAGTCCTTTGAAACCCTCACCGTCCAAATATCCCGATAATAGCCCACCACCGCCTCCTGCCCGTCAGCCGTCCATTGATGACGGTATCCCCAATGGCAACGACGAATCTTTAGCCAAGCAGTCCTCTCACCCTGTTGTGTCCAATACCAACGACGAACCAAACCCCATGCAAGCACGCCCGGGAGAGAAAACCAGTCTCCCCCTGCGCGACCTCAAACTTGAAAAGCTCAAATCGGATAGTCACAACGCTACAGCTAGTGTAAATGCGACGCGAGGGGAAGAAGGCTTGCCAAAAGTCAAGGCAGGCCAAGGAGAGGGCCCAGAAGTGGTGTATGGCAAGGATGTGGTTCTCGATATGGATGGCTATCATTCTTCAACCAATGCGGATGGGTCGGCATCGGAGAATGAGCAAGATGGTTCTGTGGAGGCGTTTATCCAGGATCTCTTGGCTTCTATCCAGCCGGCAGCATTGGCGATGGACGGCCGACCAAAACCTAGAAAGTCCAAATCGGCGGATACAGAGGTGCCTTCCTCCAGAAGCGATGAAGACGAGGACGAGGATGAAGATGAAGATGCACATACCCCTGTAGAATATTCCCCAGGACAAGGTCTCTCTTCTGCTCGGCAGCCTTTACCTGTCTCGAACCCCCGTAACCGGCCACCCACACGCAGTCGGCTTGACCGTGGTCAGTCTGAACCGCCCCAATTACAATCGCAAGATGACCTCTCCCGGTCGCCTGATCGAGGCGCTAAAGCCGCAATGGAGATGGAGTGGGATTGGGGACGCCGCAAACCTCTCGGTGGTAACGGTGAGATAGACGAGGGAGGTTCAACCAGTATTGGAAGGCCACCACTAGGCAGATTGAAGAACGTGGAGGAAAATCCGTACATGTTTGTATTAGAAGTAGGTA
>NC_009180.1:358915-393915 GCF_000149385.1 Cryptococcus deneoformans B-3501A
TGAATGGATGAAGACGTTTTAATCTGGGCAGTAGCATCGCTGTACACTGCGGCCAATCGCTTGCTTGTTTCATCTGCCGGTTGCCCGGGTGTGGTGGAGTGCGGGTGATGGCGATGTGGTCTGTGCGTATGTCTCATCATGTCTCGGGCCGCCAGCTGCTGGGGATACCGTAATCACACCGTCTCCCTACTGCAAGCTATGCAAAACGTTCCCCCACCTCCCCCACCCGCTCCGCCCCCCACATACGCCAATGCCTGGCCAGAGCACTCCGCCCCTAAACACCGCAGAGAAAAAGCTCCCTTCCCTCGGCACCTTTGATCTCGACCTCCATGGCGCCTCCTATGCCCGGAATCCACGACAAGCCACCGTCAACGAGGAGAATGACAGTCGGCGAAGTAAAAGGTGAGCTCTGACGTGATGATGATAACCGCATCTTCCACAATATGCCATCTCTTTCAACAGCTTCCGAAACAGGATAATGAGACTCTAGAGGTGTCACTCTGCATGAAGGCTAGGTGGTGACTGTGCGCTGTATACAACCGGACCTTCGTTGTCCTCGACTCATCATATAGCAGCCATCCACAGAGGTATTTTCTAATCTATGACATTGCCTCGTCCACCACCTCATGCTATGATAGGTCTCGATTTGTGATGATTGCTGACAGCTTTTTATAATCCTTCCGCTGACACAGCAACGCATCGTACACGGGCAACGTTGCGCAGCCATCATCGCCCGCAGTGCTTTCCAGCTCACCAAGCACCATCTTGTTCTCTCCTCTGAGCAGATTCCCATACACCACAACAAATCATTCTTCCTCTAAACTGACCGGCTCCACTACTTCTATCCTTCGTAACCACAGCACAGCAACTTTGACCAATCTTGGATGTCCTTCGATACCCAGCTTGGGAACATTGTCCCAATCAGCAAGCCCCTCCGAGGCCCAAGAAACGCCAATCTCGAAGCGGAGAATCATGTTCAGGCAACCATCGTCTGCCTCTTCCTCTCCAACTTGCTCAGAACATAATCAGGTGCCCATTCAACGATCTATGCCCAATACACCGAGCAGCGACCGTGAAACGGGCACAAGCTTTCTCCCGCTAAGTAAAAAAAAGTCATCAGGCCAGCTGCTCATGGGAATCCGTAAGGAGCTCAACAGGGTCGGCAGCGTAATGCGACGCCATAATACAGCAGATGGAGGCAGTGGGTCAGCAAGTTCGAGGCCAGTGGAGAGCGTCATAAAATCGGCTGCCAACGCGGGGACTTGGAGAAGGAAGAAGGGTAAAATCAGGGACGCACATTGCAAAGCAAGTGAGAAGAATAGCCCGGGGACAAAGATGACAGAAAAAGAAGGAGATGCTGGTATTGGGAGACCCTTCAATGTCGAGGTATGTACTTGGATATTCTGTACGAAAAACATGCTCAACACTTCCCAATAGCATGACCTCCATGTCTCTCCCGACCTATCGGACCTTCCTCCTGCCTGGGTGACAGCGCTCAGATCCCAGGGTATGTCTGAATCCGATTTTTTGTTGATCACTGCCGCCCGTCAGCGCCAGCGCCAAAATACCCATCCTCTTCCTCGCCACCATCAAGACAAGAATGATGACTTTTTTCGCGCACCATTCTCTGCCCCCGCGGCAATGCTTGAAAAGCCCCTCGGTCACGGGTATGCGACAGATAGTCAGAGCTCAAAAGCCAGTTCAACTGGGGTGCTGAAAAAGTTCTCATTCGAGGAGATGGGTCCTGGCCTTTCTTCACCTTCACCTATCACGCTTATCACGACTACAGGGCTGGGTAAAGTGCGATATACCAACCACACCCTTTTGAAGGACCACCCATTCTCGTCAGAGTCCGAGTCCGAGGGCCCCGCATCTGATTTACCCAGTACTGCAGAGCCCCGTTCCCTGAGCCCTAATCGTACTCACGCCAGAGGTGGAACCGACTCCTACCCCGTCAGTGCCACTGAATCTGATACCGAATCCTCTCCCCTCACTCATCCACCTCTTCCCCACTCTCATTCACATCATGAACCGCTCCTTCCCACGCCGTCCCCGCCATCGAAAAGGCTGTCTGCTCAGTTGCGACGGTTCAAGGGACTCAGAATTGGCATAGATCAGGATGAAGAAGATTGGGGAAAAAGCATCTTGTTTGCAGTTATGGATAGCGAAAGAGAGATAGCTGGTAGTGAGACGTCGAGTAGTGGGTGGGAAATGTGTGAACCGATCACGCCAAGGGGTATACCACCTGTATCACATAAAACGAAAACCGATCTGCATCCAGGGAATCTGCCAACCCCTATGTCAGATGATGGCGGGAGACTCAAAGATGAAAACGAGACCCTACAGAGTCCTCCTCCGCACCACACGCCGATCTTGTCCTCTCCTAGTCCTTCCCGACAGAGTCTGCTCGGTTCAACTTGTCCATCATCTCTTCCCTCTTCCTCAAAAGAACATTACGGGTTTTCCCATTCGCCTCTTCCTCCGTTCAGGCCGCGTCACACCCCTTCGGGATCGTCCATTACGAAATCTAGCTCATTGGTTGATGCCGAGCTTCTGGAGATGAAGGTGAATCTGCTGACCCCTTCGCCGTCGTTGAATAAGTACAGGAATGAGTATGGGTCTGTGGCGGAAGAGAAGTATCGGATGCGCGGCGAGGATGTTCATGTTTCACTAGACTTTGACTCTGAACCCGATCAGCATGAGCGTGAGCGTGATGGCTCTTTGGAAACCAAACCCACATCGTCTATCGCCAAACCGTCCCATGAAGGACTACCAAAACATTCAACCTTGCAAATGCAAACGCCTTCTTTACCGGCAATAGGAATGAGTCCTTTGGAGATGAATGCGAGTCGTTTCGGAAGATCGCCCGTTTCGCCCGGCATCTTTGGAAAAAGTTTTGGACAAGTGCAAGGACAGAAGAATAAGAGGGAGTATGGCAACATTGACATGAAAGAAGACAACAAGGACGAGAAGGAAATAAATGTGCTCAGTAATACTATACCACTCTCCCCATCGCCTTCATACTCTCCCCTGCCCTCCTCCCCTCCTGTTTCCCCATTCAATCAACACCCACCGCCCCGCACATCGTCTCTGTCCCTTTCTCAATCACATCATTTCCGTCCTCATGACTCCCTTCCCGTCTCTGCGCACACCGATTCACATTCTTCTTTGCTATTCAACTCTCCATCTCAAGAGAATGTTCTTGGTGATATGGGTCGAACATCATTGGCACTCAGTATGCAATCTGATATAACTTGGCGTACGAGTCGAACGAGCTATACCGCTCATAGTCTACGGTCGTGGGAGCCCGTGGGAGAAGCGACCGTTAGGGTAGTGGCCTACAAGGGACTGGTACCCCGACCGGGTTCTCGTCTGTGGTCGGACCAGGATCATCGGCAGGGCGGTGGGGAACGGTCGCGTACTCCTAATAGCCCGATGGAACAATTAACCGACCCGGATATTCATCCATCACCATTGCCGCCGTCCCCATCTCCCTATCGCCCGCAAAAACGGCCAGAAAGTGGGGGTCATATTGAGTCTCTCCCTGCGCACTCCGTTCTGGTTCATGTGGATGTTGGGTAAGAAGGTCATGGCCATGGCCATGGGTACGGTGATTTGGGCGGCGAGGTGGAATGCAGTACGAATCCTAGTTTGAACTTTGCAAGTCGTGCGAATGAGACATAATCGGTACGAGGAGGGTATTGGGAATGCGCTGGATTCGCTGGACGCGCCTGGCGAGGCGGTGGAAATGATTGTCCGAGCATGAGGGGATGTTTTAACAAGTGTTTCATGTTTCGGTATAGATTGTGGGACATTTATTGTATTTTGCCTTACGACGCCATGACCCTAACGCGTTGATGCCTAGAAAGTGATATGCTACTACTATATACAAACTGCATAAGCACTTTGTTGCTGAGCGGCTCGTGAACAACCGCGGCCCCTTACTACTGTCCTCTTTTTTGCTCTCGCACGTACTCTACAAAATCGTCAATCATTGAGGGCCAAGCTCCATCCTCGTCATACTCTTTGAAATCCTTGTCGATACCCCTGGCGAAATCGACCAACAGGGCCCAGGTGTCTTTGGAGACGGCCTTGTTCTTTTGCTGCATGAATTCGATCCAGAGGTCGAACTCTGGCTGAGTGAATTGGGGCGGTGAGTTGTCGGGGAGGTGGGAGAGGGCAGAGGGGGAGTGGTTGAAAGCAGGAGGGAAGAAGAGTGTCCATAAGTCAATAGCTGGAGTAAAGAACTAAATCAGCAGGAGAGTTTCTCACAAGACATGCAAAGGGGTGCTTACCGGTATCGAGCGGGAGTGAACGCGTGAGCGACTGGGGTCCACCACGTGCAAGCTGGAAGGCGTGGTTGTACACCTTTTTAAAGTACTCTGGGTCGCTGACCAGCTTTTTGCGAAGTGTCGGGAGGTAAGCTTTTAATTTTGGAAGAGAGTCGATACTGTATGCCAAAGAGATGGGCAATGGCGATGAGCTATGGCCAGTGGGGGTGGGAGTGTCGAGAGAGAGAGACCTACTTTCCAGGGTAGGACGCAATACCGGCTACAAAGGGCGCCTTTTCCCATTCACCAGTGGCTTTGGAGCCGAGATCAGCAGCGAGACAGAACAAGACGGCGTCCTGCAAAGCATCCGGGTCAGAGATTCGTCAAGTCAGACGTTCCTTGTGGGCCGGTCAATGGGCGCAACTCACAGTGCCAGGATCGATATCAAGCTCTTCACAGAGCTCCATGGTACCGTCAATCTTGATCAACTTTGGATCGGATGGGTCTGTGATGATCCGTTCTATGGTCAGCGGCCCAAATGGGTTTTTTATGCATGGCCGAATCGTTGCGCACCCTTGAACTTTTCCCAGATTTCACCGAGTTTGCGCTCCTGTGCAGGGTCGGCTCTCGGTGCTGGCTCATTGTTGTAGAACGCATCCACAGCCTAAGCAGTCATAGGCGTCAGCAGTGGACGTGGCTGGCAGAGCAGACATACGGCCTCGATGTGCTTGTATCTCTTGATATACTTTGCAGCTTCGGCGGATCTGTGGTGTGTGAGCGGGCTTGGTGTGGGCGGTGCGGTGGACGTACGATGTGCCTGTGATTGCTCTGAACTGGGTGACGAGGAGCGAGTCCTTGGTGGAGAGGGGCTGTGGAGTATGAGCTGTGGGCTGTGGCCGTGAGATACCGAGACGATACTTGCCATGGTTTGTGGTGGAGATGTGACGAAGAAGAGATGCGCGGGGGAGTGGTGATGTCTTTTGTAAACATTTCTCTGCGCAGCATATAATAATACACAACACTCCGCCATGGAGGCTGCTCCCCCCCGGCCGTCGACTTCCTCCTCTCGCTCTCTCCGCAGGACTCCCGCCGACTTTGAGGCTGCGCTCCGCAACCCACAGGAGACACTCTATCTCTCGGCAGGCCCACCACCCATCGGCGAAGACCTCGAGTCCGAAGCTGCATCCACTGCAACCGGCCACCACCATTCCTCCGGCACGAGCACAGCGGCCATGGACGACCCAGACGCACCTCTCTCCGTGGACAAACGAAGCTTCGAGGACGACCTCCGCGCGCTGAGCAGAACGCGGGAGAGAGAGGAGGGGAGGATAGGGCTCGGTGTGGGACATGTAAGCGAAGGGAGTGTCGTCAAGAGGCCACCGATACCTGTCCCGGGGGTGACACCGCCTACGCCAAAAGGACATGCACGGAAGGCATCCTGTGTGACGACGACGAGCACAACGTCGACCGGCACCGGGGACACACCGACAAGGGCGGCCAGGCGGCCGGTGAAAAGCATCGGTCTTGACGGTGGGTTCTGCTGGAGTCCTCTCTCGTGGCCGCATACGCTGATAGAATACCCCAGCCGAGCTTGGGATTGAGCCCAAAAGCAAAAAAGCGCCCCCAAAACGGCGCTCTCTCTTCAGCAAGGCTACCACGACCTCCCAGCCCGACCTGGCATCCATGGTCCGGCGCTCAACCCACCGCAGTAGCAAGCAGAAACAAGACACAGCGTCCACTCCTGCACCATCGATGTCCACCTCCGCAAGCTCACGCACGCTCTACAAGGAGCAGCCATCCCCATCTGCACCGAGGAATAGGTCCACAACAGAAACCAGCGACAAGCACGGCAGCATGATGGGAGGTAACCAGATGGCCACCATTGCGGAAGGGTCTGGCACGTTGAGCAGAAATAAGTCAAACGCTTCTGATGAAGGTTTCAAGGTAAGTCTAATCGTACAGTCGCCACTCTCGCTTACACGAGTAGACAATGAAGTACAAGGCCAGGGGTATGTTTGGAAAGATGTTTGGATCTACCAAAGAAGATGTATGTATCTTGTCTGTCTGCACCTTGGGGGCCATCTAATAACCCAACGCAGCAGCAGCTCTCATCAAAACATTCCGGTTCAGCTTCTTCCTCCCGCGTAGATATCAATGCCGAGACTGTTTACCCGCCTGTACCTCCTGTCCCAGCTACCTATGCCAATCAGAAACAGCGACCTTTCACCCCCTCTTCAACATCCACCGACGTCTTCAGCCCTTCCAGATCTCCTCAGTTATCCACTTACTCGGCATCTGCATCGCCTGCCATGGCCTCGCATAACAGGAAATCAAGGACCCCGACGCCATCAACCATGTCTGGGCGGCGCGACTCGCAGGCTAGTGCCATGATCACGGACAAGCCTTTGCCTGCTGTCAGAGACAACGTCGACGACCATGACTCGACACTCGTGGCAACAATTACTAAACGAGGATCCAGTCCCCTTCATGTTAGAGAACCAGCCAGCGTATCAGAAAACGAAACTCCCTCTCGAGCCACATCTTGTTCTTCACGCAAACTCGCCCCTTCACCGTCACCTGCCACCGCAGCAGTGACATCTTTTTCTGACGATATGGCAGGGATGCTTGCCAATATAGGACAATCGCAACCTGCTATGGAGCTTGGCTTACCACAGGAGAGTTTAAGGCTCAGGGATGGTAAAAACGGGTTTCCCGCCGCTTTGGGGAGGCCCCTATCAGATCAGGAGTTGTCGGTGACACCTACATCATCAACATTCTTATCAGCTACTTCGTCTCCGCAACGGTCGGCGTCAGTATCTGCAGCTTCAGCATCGGACCAAGCATCGTCAATGCCTCTTAAAGGTTCATCTGCCGATCAACTCTCATCCTTCCTTGACCCTCCTATTTTCCAATCGAGTACATTCTTGAATCATGAGCTCTACTCTCTTCACCCTCAACAGCCTCAAAATCGACACCACACTGAGCCCTTCATTAACCTCCATGCCCCGTCTCCATCCCTCTCTTCTGCACTTGCACCTTCTGTAGACGTCCCTCAAATTGCACCGATATTTGAAAAAGCCAGTGACGACCAAGGAGAGAAGGACTGGCAATCGTTATCAGAAGGGCCATCACCGCTTCTACCGTCTTCCGCCAAGTTTGATTCCTCGGGCGGTGTCGAAAATACTGATCGACCGTCACCCATTGCACCTTCGGCTTGGGCTCGTCAAGCTCAAGGGTCACCCTCGTCTCCTCTCCCGTCTCCGGCACGACTGCAGTCTAATTTATCGGATAAGATCGACAGGACGTGTATACCTGCTTCGTCTAGCGCCATGTCTGGTTTCAGCTCCCTATCGGCTCAAGGAACGATAAAGGACACTCGAGATAAAGTGGAGGTGATCTCTTCCCCGCCAGAGACCCCTAGTAAAGCGCAGGAGCAGGCTGTGGAAGTATCCGATGATAAGGCTGAAAGCCAGAAAAATAGCGAACCAGACCGTGAACAAGATAAAATGGGAGAAGGGAGCAACGAGGACAAGGGGAAGAGGCTAGCACGCGAATTCTATGAAGGGGATGGGACGACCGTGGCTGGGGATAAAATGGCAGAGTTTTTGGGTGGACCGTGAGGAATTTATTGACACCTATCCGTATGGAGCAGCCAGGACTGACGTTTTGACTTTGCAGGCATGCTATCAACGACATCACCTTGAAATACTTTATGCAGTACTTCCACATGGAGGGACAAAACCTCGTTGATGCCTTTCGGTAAGCTTTGAAAATTCCTTCAAAAACAAAGCATTTTGGGCGGCAACTCATTTTTTTTTCTCTATGCAGGCAGCTCTGCCAAAAACTCTACCTCAAGGCCGAATCCCAAGAACTCGATCGTATCATGGGCGCGTTTTCCGCTCGCTTCTTCGAGTGCAATCCCAACACCGTCTTTGGATCTCCCGGTATCTTGCATACCGTCTCTGCCGCGATGCTCATGCTCAACACCGATCTCCATATCGCAGAATTGAGTAGACACATGTCGAAAGCTGAATTTGTCAGGAACACACTCCAGGCTATTCATGAGAGTACAACTGTCGATCCAAATACAATCTTGAGCGCTGCTGCAGATGAAAGGTCTTCGACTCCCGATTTAGTGAGGGATGATGATGGAAGCAGCATGAAGCCTAGCCTCGGCTCAAACTCATCCATGTCCACCACGCTAATCAACACAAGAGCCAAGACACCGATCCAACCGATGCAAGCTCGGAGCACTTCAGCACCTGTCATTTCTGCCCACATTCATCAGCATGCGCCGCCTTACGCCTCTGCAAACAGCTCGCTATCCGTAGCTGGCATATCTACAGAGGGGAAAAGCAGAAATAGCTCGTTCAGCGCAGGCTCATGGAGCTACTCCAAGGGCTGGGAAACAGGAGCTGAAGCTGCACTGAAGGAAATCTACTCTTCCGTTCGTGCTGACAAGATCCTTCTTCCTATATCTGGTATTCCCGGGAACGACCGAAATGCATCTCGTTCGAGCAATCGCCAGTCAATGATTTCACTTGCTAGCAACGGTCCTTACGACTCTCGGTTCGCCAGGGGACGGACACCGACAGACCGTATGAATGTACTCAGACGGGGGAGTATACGTAGTGTCCAAGGTCTGTTAAATAACGGCAGTAACAGTCCTTATGGCTCCCAATGGTACGGGTCTGATGGGAGACTCAGTCCCGCTCTGAGCAACGCAACATCTATCAACGAAACGGGCGCTAGTGGTTCCGGTTTCTCGTCTTTCGCCCCCTCTCTGGGTTTTGCTTCCAACCTGTCACACACAGTGATTCGAGAAAATGAAGACGAAGTTGGTTCGCTACATTCAAAGGCTAGCGTAGGCACAGTGGAGGATATGGATGATGATGAGCTTGCGTTGCTGGGTGCACCATGGGCCAAGGAGGGGATTTTACAACGTAGAACACAAGGGGAAGGCGTGGCGAAAAGGGTGAAGAAGGCTGATTGGAAGCAGTTCTTTGTGGTGGTCAGCAAGGGGGATCTGTACATGTTCACGTTTGGAGATGGTAAAGGAGGAGGGGGATTTATGGGTGGGTCCGTGGGTGGTGGAAATTGGCTGGTAAGTCTTGAACTCTCTGCGCAAGCTAGTATGGGCTGTACTGATGATGAGTATTGGCAATCTGCAGGAAAATGCCAATGCGAACGGTACTATCAATCTCATGCACACCACCGCTGTTGCACTTCCCAAGCAGGGCCACTCGTCTTCAAAACCATATTGTTTCAGTGTCAACCAGTCATCCGGCGAAGTGTGCACCTTTGCAGCGGGGACCGAAGACCTCGTTGCCGAATGGGTCGCGACGTGCAACTATTGGGCAGCAAGGAAGACTCGACAGCCATTGCAAGGAGGCGTGTCAAATATGGAGTATGGATGGAACAGAGTTGCAGTTGATCAACTGGAGGACGAAAGCGATCGGATGAGTGTCTTTAGTCAGAAGAGTAACGGGAGCCGAATGGGAGGCACGTACGGCCGGCGGGCTCTCGGGAGTGGTGGCGGGAGCAGTACAGGGCAGTTTGACAAAATCCATATCAACGATTGGAAGCCGCCACCTCCTGCGATGATTCCGAGTACTATGGAAGAGGAGGGTCAATTGGAAGCCTTGGTAGAGTATGTAAAGTCGCAAGAAAAGGAGTTGGAGAAACACAAAGCTGTTGAGGAGCCGATGATGAGATTGGTGAGTTTTGGTTGTTGTGTAGACAATAGCTAAAAGACCGCGCTGATCCTCACGACGACACTAGTATTCTCATGGATCAAAGAATCTCCACAAAGCAAAGGAAAATTGGAAAGCCAAATCGCACTATATCCATAGTGAAATATTCAAATACGAAACATACATCGACGCTCTGCGAAACGCCATATCACTTCGGGCCAAGAAACAAGGCGAGAAGAAATTGGAAAAGTCACTCGCAATGCCGAATAACAACTTGCAGTCTTCCTCTGGAGATAAATCCGGAGCTTTGGATAAAACTGAAAAGGCGGTTGATGCAAGCGGCGCGGCGCAAGGTGTAAATGCAGGGGGGTTGTCGATTGATCCGGAGGTCACAGATGGACAATTCGACGACGACGGGGAAGAGCAGCCTATAACGCCGAATGCGACGATCAGGAGATGACATCGGCCGTGAAGATATAATGGCTTTATAGTGTGGATTGGTATATAACGAACTGTAATGCATGTGTTACCATGCAATGTGCTGACCTGCCGTTCCATTTGCTCTTGCCCGTCGGCCAGCTGTAACACATATATTACGTAAAAGCTTATTACCAGAGGAACAAGCAACAGCGTACAAACGACACAACTGCCTTCTTCTTGTGGCGAGAATTTACAACTATTGTTCTCCCTGCGCTTACCTCTGTTGTGCGTAGCGATGGCCCATTAATATTGACCCATTCTGCTTGCCAACAGACTTTTTACGGCGGGGAATCATGGCACACACTGTCGGAAGCAGGAAATCAGAAGCCAACATTATTTTCCAAGATCACCTTAGGACAGAGGCACATCTCGGCAGACCTCGTCAATGTCAAAAATGTTACGAATTGTGGCCATGGGTAACTTTCAGGCCCGAGAAAAGCGGCGCGCACGTAAGTTCTCTCCTGAACGGTTAGCTTTACTTACATGTGGGCCAAAAAAGAAAAAAGAAAAAAAGAAACTGACTTTTGAATATAAGCCCCTGTTTTGCCTCCGATGCTCAAGGCCAGATCTATATCTCGAGCACTGGCAGGCGGCGCATGATGAAATGGTACGTTACAATCCGTAATATGTGCCATGGCTGTATAATTGGTTGGCTGATTTTGATTTATTCTGTATTGGGATCCTGCAGAGAACGCTTATCGATGCGGCCGCGAAGATTCAGAAAGTATATAGGGGTCCTAACGAGGCTGTGAGGACAATTTCCGCACCTCCATTTCTTCTACCTCCCCAAATGTCTCAATCTTCCTCTCAAACTATGCCGGGTGCTGTGGCCCAACGAGAAACTATGATGCGCCCACCTGCGTTCGCCCAAGATCGTATGAACGTCTCATCCGTCTTGAACTTGACGAATGTGTCAGGAGTACCGCCCGCTTTAGGCAATGCCCCGTTAGTACCGGCTGCTTATCGTCCGCAACCCGCTGTCCAGAATGCTTCCATTTCGGCTGAGACATCGTCCCGCCCTCTGAGGATAGATACTCCACCGCAATATCCTGTAGAAAGACAGCGACAAACACTGAACAACCCGGCCTATGCAAGCCTGCAGTTTTCAAGGATGCCGGTGAACTCTGGAGCGTCTCCAAGAGCTGCTGGCCAGCCTTTCCTTCCTACACGTCCTGCGAATACTGGCGCTATCAACAATACAGACTCGTCGCATCTCCCTTCTCACGTGTCTAGATGGCCTGCCAATATTTCTCTCCCTGGGTGCTCCCCCTATCAGCTTCCCTTGACGAGTTTCAAAATCATAAAGCTCTCTGATTTGGCTCTTCGCGGTTTGACGGGGAAACCTGAAGAGCTGAGAGCGCTGAAGGAGCCATACCGATCAATATTTTGGTTTGTTTTGCTGCTTTGGAATTATCTTATCAAATGACTATGCTGATAGCAAGTTTTTAGGCTACAGCTGATCTGCACACCTTCTCCTTCTTCAGTTCTGCTGTTCAGCCAAATCATGCACAGCTACCTCTCTTTCGTTTTTTATAACAAAGCAGCTGCTGCGCCAGCTCATCCTCCCTTGCTGCCGGCAGATTTCATCAATGTTATGAGGAATTTGTGGCCCGAGATCAGATATGCGGGTGGTGAGAGAGGTACAGAGGTAGCTTGTATTGGCTTGGTAATGAAGATGGACAAAGGGACGAGGCAGGCTACCTCTGGAATGGATGCAGAGGTGGAGAATACTAGATCACCAGTAGCTGGACCGTCCACATCAACGCAGGGAGATAATGTTGGAACGAGGCCAATTGCGATGTCCGGTGCAGCTGTTTCAACAACGACGCCTCAACCTGTGGAACCAACAACCACGACTCTGCGGCAGCAGTCAGGAACGTCCTCAAAAGATGTCGGGGTCCTTCCTTCACAGGGGTACGTCCCTCTCGGTGACCAGCCCCAGAAGACGAGCGAAGGAGCGGCAGGAGAGCCGGTAGTGTCATCCTCTGGCGTCGGCCAGGGGGACTGGAGGGACAGGACCGTTTGAAGGAGAGACGCCGGTGTGGGGTCCAGATACTGTCCACTGAGCACGTGGTATTACGTAATACATGTATAGAATAAATAAAGGCGTGTGCCGGTTAGGCGCGGCGGCTTCCCGCGCAGCACCTGAGGAAGACGGGAGGAAAAGATGTCGACAGCTGTTGTCTCGTTTCTCTTTCCAGGCATGGCATAACACTTCTCTCCATTCCTCGTCCCAAGTTCTCGTTGCCCCACCTGCGTCGCGTCCAACCGTCCAGCCCACGTCTCGCCATATCGGCCACGCCCTGTCCCGCCCATCATGATCATCCCCCCTGACCCCGAAAAGGATCCCAACATCTTCTCCCCCTCCTCCTCCACGCCCTCCCTCGTGCCCGCCCCCTCAGAGCATTCCTACTTTGGTACCGCGTCATGGGATGGCGAATCACTACCGCCTTATGAGGGCCGGCGGCGGTCCAGGACAAGCTTTGTCGCAGATCACAACAGCGGCACAAGGCACACGAGAGAGGGAGACGTGTTCTCGGATGAGAACGCGGCGCGCCTGCAGGAGATGAGAGAAAGAAATCCAAGGCCAGGGCTAGGTGTGGTGATACCAGCCACGGTCATAAACCCGGCGTATCAACAATCTCCTGGTTCTTCGCTCGGGAGCGTGACGCCGACGGCGAATGGGCCCAATGCCTCCCTACCCTCTTTCCATTCGACGCACCCTGCCCATTCTCATGCCGAGTCATCAATCATACCGGCTTCCGACACCGCCCCAGTAGCTTCGACCTCGAAGCTGTGGGAATCTCCTTCGTCTCAACTTTCTGACCCGTCTTCCACGCGTCGCATCTTATGCCTCTCCCCGGCGGCATCGCGTGCGCTATACAAATGGTGGAAAAAATGGAGAACGTGGATACTTGTTTTGCTAGTCGTAATACTGGTAGGAGTGGCATTGATGGTCGGGTTACTAGTGGGGATGCGCTCTTCGAAACAGGACACTGGGGTGGCAATCCCACCGTGGGAGGACAACAGCAAGAGCGACGATGGGAAGAAGACAGCGATATGGCAACAGGGAGGATCTCCCAATCTGACATATGTCGAGTCAAGGGTGAGCTGGGTCTTTCAACTCTGCGAGGGACGAAGGCTGACTTGACACCGTAGGACGGACCGTCATTTACAGAAGGCAACTTGACAAATTGCAATCAGTTTACCTCCTATAATTATACTTCCGCCTTCTCCACCCTTTTCACCCCATTCACCACGACAACTATATCTACTACGAGGTTCACGTTCCCTCTTCAAGCGAACGGATCCGCTCCTTCGAATCTCTTTTTCAACGGGCGCGGCTTAGGATCTAGCGGGACAATAACTTTCCTCGGCTCAGAAGGAGATGAAGAGTTACAACAGGAGGCAGGTGAAGGAGTCATTACAGTTGACGTTATTATACGATACGCTGGACCACAGGCCCTAGATGATATGATGAGGGTGTGTGAAATGGCGAGAGATGATGGTGGTGTTGGTGTTGGAATCTACGTGCGTTTATTCTCAAAGACCTGGCCGGATACTGGACTGACTTTTTGGTGTAGAGCCCAAGGCGAACGGATGGAAAGGTCTCCAACCCTCTTTTTATTAATGCTGCCCACGTTCCGACCTCCCACATCCTCATTCGACTACCTCCTTCTGTTTACGCCAGTGTCACTCCTGCTACGTATTTCCCGCATCTCGAATATAATTTCGATCGGATGTCTGTACGTTTCGGGGACTTGGAAGGGGTGGCAGACATGGGCTTGTTGGACATATCGAACAATTGTGGAAGGTTGGATGCCGCGTATGTGAGTTTGAAGTGTGGAAATGTGGTGTCAACAGGGAGAGATGTGAAGGGGAGATGGAATGTTTCCGAAGAATTATATATGAATATCTCAGAGTAAGTCACAGATTAGTTGGAAAGAGTTATCAGGTTAACAACTTTGTAGCGGCTCCATATCAGCAGACGTTATCCTTTACGACCCGTCTCACACATCTGACAATTCTACAACCTTGCAAGACAGTGATTACGTATTCCACCGCCGTGACATCTCAACACCTGATAAGCTCATCACCACGAGATTCTTTTCCTCATCTGGTTATCTTGATATCCGTTACCTCCATCATCCGACAACCGTCTCCCTCTCTTCCGTCATTGCCACGCTGCATGGTTCAATATCTCTGCGTCTCCATCCAAATTATGTTGGCCCTTTTTCAGCGAAAACGATGTGGGGCGAGTTGCGTATTCCCACCCCATCATCGGTTTCAAGCTATGACCCGTTGCATAAGAACCGCAGCCGTTCTCTCGCCCTCGGCATTATCAATGTGCCCACGAACTCGTCCTTTGCGCAATATGGATTGAACCAAAGCATGTTGCAGCATAGTACGGACACGGTGACCGGTGTGGCTTACTGGGCGACAGTAGATCAAAAAGGCGGAAAGCAGTGGGTCAACACACTCACCGTTGAAAAAGTACAAGACTCAGTCGCCGCAACGGGCAATGAAGTAATAGTGATGGGTGCTGGGGGTGACGTGGAAGTGACCATCGATGGGTCTTAGTAGCGTCCAAGCTACGTGACCAAAAAAAGAAAGAAAAAAAAGGGAGACATGGACAAAGCAACTCATTCAAGACTGTAGCCTCAAAAACATTCAAAATTGTAACATCTGTCATCTTTTTCTTTCCCTTCGAATTCGCAATGAGGAAACATTACAAGTAGTTTCATTTTTAGCTGGGCAGTTATGGCTATTTTCCTCCTCTACTCTTCATATTTTGAACTTCATGTCTGGGAGGGTCGGGGCGTGGGAGAAGTGTTTGTTTTACTATCGCATCGTTCATATAATTGTGTCTAATGTCAATGGTATTTTTGTACGTGAGATGATACTCATACACGCGCGTGGTGAAAGAAGTGCCCTGGGACTAGCGGCACATCGGTGTTATGTGATGTGGCGGCCACGTGTTGTGAGATTTTGAAGATGTCCTCGTTGAACATTTCTCTCCAGCAAAAACGTCCTCATCTACAACCACATTTACGTTCCCACTCCTTTTTTTTTCTCCAAAATGTAAGCAAACAAGCCCGAACAGCACCCGCTCACCGTAATGCACAGGTCCAAGCCTTCCGTCCTTGGTATCAACTTTGGCCAGTCCTACGCTTCCATCGCCGTCATCGACAAGGCATGTCTCTGTATGCGCGCCGCTGGGCACAAAAAGCTGACATGTTCTTTGTAGGAGGGCCACCCCACATGTATTGCCAACGAAGAGGGTGAGAGGCAAATTGCCTGCGCCATCTCATACGCTGGAGAGCAAGTCTACATCGGTAACGGTGCCATGCCCCATCTCGTCAAGAACGGCAAGAACACCATCATGGGCTTCCGAAATCTTCTTGGCCACACTTACGACGAAGTCGACCACACCGCTATTCTTACCGCTCCCCTGATCCCTTCCTCTACCACCCCTGCTTACACCGTTGACATTCTTGTACCTCCCCCCAAGGCTCCCAGCCGATCCGGTGTCACTTCCAGCGCTGTTTCCGGTGCTGCTACTCCCGCTGTTGCCGAACCCGTCCCTAGTAAAAAGACCATCTCTGTCCCAGAGGTCACCAGCGAGTTCCTGTCCACATTGTTGACCTCGGCCACTGACTTCCTCGGTGTCAAGCCTTCTGCCTGTGTCGTTTCTGCTCCCACCTGGTTTACCCCGGAACAGACAGAAGCTTTGAGAAAAGCTGCTGAGGCTGCTGATATCAACGTCATTCAGGTCTTGGATGAGGCCGCCGCTGTTTTGGTTGGCTACCGGGTCGGTCTTAATGAGGAGAGGAAGGCGAGAGGTTTGTTGGGTAGACCCGATGAGGGTAACGCCGGTGAGGAGGAGGCCAGGGACAAGAGGGTTGTTGTTCTTGACATGGGGGAAACTTCTTTGGCTGTCAGTGTGATCCAGGTCGCTGAAGGAGAGTACACTGTTCTGGCCAAGGCCAGGGAGGACAAGCTTGGCGGTAGGGAGTTTGACAACTTGGTCAGTCTATCTTCCTCAAGTCACGCACGATGATATCATTAACAGGTTTGTAGCTCCTCAAACACTTTGCCAAGGAATTCACCAAGAAGACCAAGGTTGCGCTTGACCTTCCCTGCGGCGAGTCCGCCTCTGACGCCGACAAGCGTGCCGAGGCCAAGCTCCGTCTCGCGGTTGACCACACCAAGCGATCTTTGAGTGCCTCCAGCGGTGCTGCCACCTGTGCCGTCGAGTCTCTCAAGGAGGGCATGGACCTTTCTTCCGCTATCAACCGTCTCCGATTTGACGGTTTGGCCGCTCCCGTCTACCGACAAGTTGGCTCTGTTCTTTCCAACACTGTAAAGTCTGCTGGACTTGACCTCTGCCAGATCGACGAAGTTCTCCTTGCGGGCGCGTCTACCCTTTTCCCTGGTTTACAATCTAGTCTTTCTTACCTCTTCCCTGGTACTACCCCCATCACCGCCGCTATTGACCCCTCCCAGGTTATCGCCATTGGCTGTGCCCTTCAAGCTCTCCACCTTACTTCTCTAGAAGACAATCTTAAGCTTGAGGATGTCCTCGCCACTGCCGGTCCTGAAGGCAAGGCCGACGTTACTGCCGCCCCTATCGGTATTGTCATTCCTTCCCAGGAGGCTAACACCCTTGCCGCCGTTGTGGTCCCCTCTGGTGCTCCTCTCCCTGTTAGGAGGCGTGTTGCGATCCCTGCGCCTGCGGGCAAGGTTGCTCTTGAAATTTGGGAGGGTAAGGATGAGGTGAAGGTTGACCTTGTGGAGCGACCTCCTGCCGAGAAGTTTGAAGATGACGAGGAGGAGGATGAAGAAGAAGAGGAGGAGGAGCCTGAAGAGGTCAAGACCCCCATCACTGTCAAGACTAAAGCTCTCGGTGCTGTTGAGGTCGAACTGCAAAAGGAGGGTCAGCTCGTACTCGAAGTTATTGTGCAGCGAGGAGGTGGTCTTGAGGTCAGGGCTTGGGAGGAAGGACGAGAAGAGGCTGCGGACAAGTTTGAGGCTTAGAAAGTTTAGAATGCAGCAGATTGTAGAGAGACCTGTCGATGCATTAATCACATGGACCACGGGCTATCTAGCTGTATACCAGTTCATCTGAGTTTCTTGTCCTCAAAGTAAACCTGACACCAAAGCATTAGCATGACACTTTGAAAACTAGCATGCAACAATAATAAAAGTTGGAAGCTCACCTTGAGATGTTTCATCTGCCAAACGGCAGCCCCAATCAACACAGCAATCTGCAACAAGCTCCACCACACTGCCCTTGTATTAGTGCGCTCACTTGCGTCCCTAAAGTTTGCCTCGACTTCACGCATATAGCGTTGTTCGCGTTGAATGTCGGCGACCTTGCTGTTAAGTTCGCGGATTTTGGACGAAAGAGTTGTCACATGAGTTTGGTCGGCCCTGATGAGTGACAGCGTCAGGATAGGAAAGCAAGAAAAGAAGAGGGAGCCCACGCGTTGTCAAACCGAGAAGATCCAACATTCAAATCCAAATACATTTTGATGTGCTCATTCGAAAGCCAGCCGCCAGTGATATTGGAGTGTAGACAGATGTTGTGATCTCCTACATCGTTCATTCCATTCCAATGATTAGACCAGTGATCTTCAACAAGGAAAAATGGGGAAAGGCATGCAGGACGCACCGGGTTCGTGAGAAGTAAAGGTGAATCGTCCATCTGGGGGACCTCGAGTGTCAACGACTATGTGAGAAGTTGCCAATTCCTACATTGCACCTAACCTCAGCAACAGCTCGTCTTCAAACCCCAAAAACTGACCTCGACAGTAACGTGAATACCCATGGCCTCGTCCTTTTTCCATTGTTTCTCATTCTCATTCCACAAAAACGCCTTGTAATGGCCTGTTATACCAGACAGATACACAATGTCAGCCCTAAAGTCGACCTTGATTGCTCGCAGAATTGTGAGGCCAGCCGGACATACCTTCCACGATGGTTTGACTGGGTAATTCTTCCAAGAAACACCTTTTCTCGTTGGATTCAAAGTAAAAGTGCAAGGCCTATAAGCATAAATGGATTAGCATCCTAATTTTACCCAGTTCCCACCGTGTTTAACCCGAACAATGTTCCACCAAAGGGAGTTACGGGGCAGATGAGATACGATTGACTGACGTTGGCGACGGAAAGCAACGGAAGCGCAAAAAGCGCTTGAGAAATCCTCATTTTCATTGCGGATCTTGTCAACAAGTTTGCGACAGGATCAGGTGAAGAGTGTGATATAGATTAGAGACGTGTGAAAGAATATCAAAAGCAACGAAAGTTGTCATTTGTTTTACCGGCCATTTGTTGCTCGTTGGCAGGGTAGTCGTGGTGGTACTGGTGGTGGAACGCGTTCACCATTTACATGACGTGGAACTTTTAGTTTTATTAATTAACAGTAAAAAGACATTAAATACAAATTGTTAACAGCCAGTGACGGGCGTGTAACGAACGAGAACCTCCCTCTTCAAACTTCAAAGCGCAAAGTGCGCCTGGTGGGTGATTTATTTGATTCTGGCGCTACAGTCATGTACATGGTTGAAGCGCTGACAGCTCTAGGATCAAGGAGCTTGCGAACGCCAGTCACAACCGATAGATCGTCCCGTTCCAAAGATTTTTATGAACTATCATTGCCAGCAAGAGGATATCTATCCTAATCATGATTATCGACCATAGGATATCAAGGCTCAAGATACAAGCATCGATTGCCCTGCAAATATTGTATGCGTCCGTTACGTCAAAGCTAATGGGAGACGATCTGACTGCATATACTGTACTATTGATGACAACCTACACTCAAGTTGCACTTCCAAACACCGAGAACCTGCGGACAAGGGAAGGACCGTATTCCTGATAGTCTTCGCGGCTGTGACTGACGTTGAAGAATTCAGGCTGTGAAAAGTGAATTAATGAGACATTCGAGCGAGCTGGTCAGAGCAAATAGCTTACAGTGGACGCCATCAAACTGCCGCCGTACCATACCGCATACCTCTGCCTCTTGTGGGAGATGACATTGACTTCAACGCCGCTCGACTTTTCTACAGTGTTAGCTTTTGGGTTTGAAACAATAGTCGGTAATTCACCTTCATTAAACTGCCTGACTTCTCTTCACTGCCCGCAATCCTGCCGTCCACGATGCCTTTGACATCCCTCTGCAACCTCTTACCAAAGTCCTTAAACATAGTGGATCCACCTGAAAGGACGATGTTCTTGTATAAACCTCGTCGGACATCAATGGGAGAAGTTTGGATTACTGTGTCGACCACTTCGGGAAGAGGAGTCAGGAAGTCGGAGGAATAAATCTCGGGATTGAAAAAGATCTCGGGCGCCAAGAATCGCTCATAGCCAATATCGATATCGTATTTCTGATATGGGCGGTCAGCTAGTGATTTTCGTCACTCCTGTATCGAAACTCACCCTCCCAGTCACGCTGTGCTCGCCAGCAAATCGAGCGAAGTACTTGTATGGATCGGAATCATACTTCTTGAACTCCTTGACGATATCTTGACAAACATAGGTGTAGTCCTCTTTGATCTTTTCAGCTACTCTAAGCTGGTCCTCAGGGGGGATGTGTGCACTTTCACCCCGGTCTCGCAAGAGTTGCTGCACAAAGTAGGTGATGTCTCGGCC
Source organism: Cryptococcus deneoformans B-3501A (assembly GCF_000149385.1). Lineage (NCBI taxonomy): Eukaryota > Fungi > Basidiomycota > Tremellomycetes > Tremellales > Cryptococcaceae > Cryptococcus > Cryptococcus deneoformans. The sequence goes on from NC_009180.1 coordinate 379,017, forward strand.
AGCAATGGGGATGTGCTTTATCGAAGAGCCAATAACATAGCCCTCAGCCTGAGTGGGTTGTCTTAGTCGAATCATCATTGAGCTTAACCAGAACTTTACGCACAAGGGGGATGGTGTGGGTAACACCGTCTCCAGAGTCAATGACAACACCGGTGAGTGTCCGCTCAGTCACCTTGGACGACGTCCAAGAGGCTGCGAGAGCAAGGACAGCCTGGACAGCAATGTACCTTTAATGTGCCAAATTAGCTTGTGAGCTCTGACTACCAGTCTAGATCCTTCACTCACAATCCTTGCACATTGAAAGACTCGAACATGATCTCGGCGGTGTTCTCTCGGTTCTCAGGCGGATTAAGAGGCGGTTCAGTCTGATCAAGAATTGTGGTCAGTCTCTAATAAGACGAAGTCTTTCATCATATAAGAGAAGGCATACCAAGAGCACATAGTGGTCTTCAGGCTCTGCACGGAGGTACTTGAAGATGGATTGCTCCCATAAACGCTCCATGTGATCCCAGTTCTCAATCATTCCATGCCGGATGGGATAATGGAGTGAATAAGTCCTACGCCCAGTATTAGCACAGCTCTTGAGGAGACACCGGATTTTACCAACTTGGAGTTGGCGACAGCTTCGTCACCAATGAAGAAATCCAAATCCTCGATTCCTCTTTTACTGGCGAGATGTGAAGGCTTGCCGGCGATAGGTGGTGGGGCGCGCCCAGCGCCACCAGTAGACGAGGACGACGCACCAGAACCGCCAGATTGATGGGTTGCTATGACGGTGGGAAACACAAAAGAGGGTTCCGAATTACCGGCGAAGCTAGAACGCATAGACATTAAGCTATGTGCTAGCATATACGTGTAGATAACCATTAAGAACGTACCCCATCTTCGTGTAACCAGTACCATTGTCGATAACGAGAGGGGGTTGTCGGGACATGTCTATGGGGAACTGTGGGAGAAGGGATGTTTAGAATAGATACAACGTGGATGGATGAGGATATGGATGACTGGGTGTCCTCAACGAACGTCTCGCTGCAGGTCCGCCATAGGGTAGTGACGACACGCCCGTCGCCGTGGCTGACCATTCACAAGGCGCGCTTCCTTGCAGGACATGTTAGGCTCGCGTGGCATGTGGGCTACTATGCTGGCGCCTATTTGAGACGTCCGATGCGAACGCGCAAATGCACGCTGTAGGGAAATACCCGGGTCTCCTATTGGTTAAACGATCCAGTTGGTTCCGTTCCACTGCCACCCACAGCAGATAACAGAATATCGACTCCTTGGTATCAATTCTACGGAATACAAAGCCTTCCTAAGTTTGGCTGTTGGTGGTCGATCTACCTAGTAATGATACTGACGATAGGTCGTTAGGTTGTGTAGTGGTATAATTGAACTCGGGTCTCATGTCGAGTTGTTGTGTGTTGTGTGTGTATCAAATAATATAGCAATATAGGCTCCATGAGCGTAACTAACAGTTATGTACCTATGTACTTGGGATCTCTGTAAGCTGTTTGGCAGCTACCCATGGAAGGGGTAGTTACTGTCACAGGCTCTACTTCGTTCTCTCTCCTCCTTCTCCCTGATCCCCTCCTTCGATATATCTCAAACCATCTCTCTTTCTTTTCTCTATCTCTCCTCACTGTCACCGGCGGTAGCTTCCGACTGTGATGTGGCATTATTAGTCTATGAGGCCGAAGGCTCATTGCACTACATATCCCTACAACTTTTTTATGGTTAGTGCTCTAACCATACCCCGGACTGCCCAGGTCAGATAAGTGTACTCGTAAGACTGCCTCCACTTGCCCTCACTTTTGGGGAAGAAGGCAGGACTCTAGCTTGCTCTTCAAGTGACGGTCGTGAGATCGGATTCTTCTTCGCTTTTCTTGTTGTCTTTTGGCTAGGAATGAACTCCATCCCAGCATACCTCAATGATTCCGCCGCTACTCATCCCTTCAGCATCAGTGTAAGGTCAGATGTGTGTCCTTTTCAGCAGCGGAAGTGTAGTCAGATCTCTGTTGATCCCTACAGCCTCAGCAGTGAAGTCAGGTACGCATGAACATCTCTTAGCTCCTGTGTGAAATCAGATAAGACCTGAGTTCTCCTTGGACACCCCATTTGAGTATAGTCGTATAGCAGTACTAGTAAAAAGTGAATAAGGATAAAGAGTGCGATTAACCATTGAACTTCTTCGGTAATTAGTACTCAAGACTGCCACTTTATTCCAGCTCCGATTCACCGATAACAGTCCTTCTTCTATCCGTTTGGTCACCGAGTGACTTCCTTCTTGGATTATATTCTCATCATTTTGACTTATATTTATCTATCATAATAATTAATACTCCAACCTCTGTGGCCGATCTTATATCTCGTCTTCCTCAGGATACATTGATTGCTCAAAGTCTCTAGCCATCAGAGCAGCTGAAAGCGCACTGTTCACTGCCGCATCATGCTCAGCAGTTCTGACGTAATCACGAACTGTACTCTCATATGTGCCATCAGCATGTCTTTTAATTCTGGCGTTATTAAGTGCCCACACCCAGAAACCATCAACTTGTTTAATCCATCCGTCTTTGGCCCACTTCGCCGTATTGGGACAATCTCTCACAAAATGATTTGAATCTCGGCACCAATGACACTTCGGCTTCACTTCTCCCCAGGCTGCACACTGGTTTGTGCTACTTACTTTCACAGAGACACCAGGTCTAGAGGATATCTCTGCATGAGGGGGTGTATCTCGTGAGTGACCCACAAATGTTGTCTCAATAAGAGGAGTCTGCAGAAGAGAGGCGGCCGCAACGCTCATAGAATTCACTTTGGCATACAGCTCTTTATACTCAGGGTCTTCTCGATACCCTGTCCGATTCCTTTCCTTCATCAGTTCCATTTGTTCAAGTAAGTCACCAAGCGGAGTAACAGTCTGAAAATGTGCGACAGGAGGGTTTTGTCTATAACTATAGCTCCGGTAGAAGGGCAAGTTGCTGGGGCAAGCCTCCGCTAAGATAGGTCGCACTGCAGCAAGACGAGCATGACAGTCAATGTACTTCGCTCTCTCTGAAGGGGTAATTCCTCTAACGCTTTGACTTTTGATAGTCAGTTCTCCCATCTTACGTACTAACTCGTCAACATCATCGATCTGCTCGGTTTCTAGTTTGATCGGTTCCTCCTTGTATTCATCATCAGCCGTTCTAAGCTGTATTACCTCCGCTTTTCCCCTTTGAAGTTTCCCAAGGTACTGTCTTTTCTTATCATCCGCCTCCTGGGCAAGCTCCTGATGGGTTCTAATGCTTGGATACATGGATTCAATAATGTGGTTTTCGATTACATCGGTTGGGTCTAATATCACTCTTACCCACTGTTCCACAACTTTCCTATCGGGAAACCTAGTTCGATCCTTCTTGACATTTTTGTGCCATACCTCTTCACGATATCTCTTTTGCCAATCCAGCGGCATGCCCATAAACCAGAATTTATTTATACTATTGTCGGACCCTTCGTCAGCTTCGAACTTTAAAGCATTCCTGGCATATGCTTCTACACGGGCGGTTAGATGCTCAATCCTTTGAAGCGGCTTCTTGCTCCAGATCTCGGCAAATTCCTGTAAGCTCTCAAGAGTTCCTTCTACTTGCTTTGACCTGTCAGGATACAAATCACGGAGCCTCTCTTTGACTGCGCTCCAAGCGTCAAGACCATGCAATATACTTTTTATTACTTCCACTTGTGCGGCAGCAACATACTTAAACCAACTGGTTTTCATCTCTGAGTCATCGACTCCACGATCTTTTGCAGTGGATTCAAACCATGACAAACATTCTTCAAGAGTTTCCGCTTTTCCATACCATATCTGGCTTTCTTTATCACTTGGGGCTGGCATTTTCTTTTTAGTATTAACAGCTGTAGTCTGGGATACGCTAGTGTCAGTGCTTCGATCAGGTGAACCTGAAGCTCGAGCTTTGCGCATCTCCGTCAATTCCGACAATAGCTTCTCGTGAGTAACAGTCTGCACCTGCAAAAACTGCATAAGGGTACTCCAGTCATTACTGGTTGGCACATTGCCTAGCGAACTCGCTTGACCATCTGGTCCACTCCCCGCGGGAGAATTGTTGTTGTTGTTTTCCTGTTGCATACCGACTGATCTTGATTCTTTTCCTAAATGTTTTTGGTAGTTTTACTAGTTTTGTTTGTTTTTGTTAAGATTTCTGGGGTTTCTTTTCAATAACAACTTGGCAAGGAAGCTGAAAGCGATGTAAGAGATTTAAAAGCCACAAAAGACAATGGTGCGAGCAGATAATGGTCTGTTGTAAGATTCGATTGGTGACAGAGCCTTCTCGAGTAGAGCCGCTTGTGTATTGGACAGTAATGGATTAAAATAGGGAGGTTGCGATGAGTTTCAAGTAGAGAACCACCCAGTTCACATGAATTCGTAAGTAGTCACATTCTCTATCCTTGGATTTAAAGGCCGACAATTTCCGATGTGGCACTTCTCTTGTCTCTGCACTTCGCTTCCCAGGCATTCCCATGGCCTATGAAGCCTGCTTCAAACGGTATATAGGACACCAATCTCCTATCTGTGAACTCATATGGTAGCTTCTGGTACATGAGTATCTAAGTATATGTATGTCCATGACTTTTGCTGGAAAGATACACACAACATTGTTGATGGGCCTTGCCCGTTGGCACATTGCCTGGCTATCAAGCCTGACCCTAAGGTCTCATAATCCTCAGCTCTGAGTTCGATTCTCAGTGAGGGCACCATAATGTAGGGAAATACCCGGGTCTCCTATTGGTTAAACGATCCAGTTGGTTCCGTTCCACTGCCACCCACAGCAGATAACAGAATATCGACTCCTTGGTATCAATTCTACGGAATACAAAGCCTTCCTAAGTTTGGCTGTTGGTGGTCGATCTACCTAGTAATGATACTGACGATAGGTCGTTAGGTTGTGTAGTGGTATAATTGAACTCGGGTCTCATGTCGAGTTGTTGTGTGTTGTGTGTGTATCAAATAATATAGCAATATAGGCTCCATGAGCGTAACTAACAGTTATGTACCTATGTACTTGGGATCTCTGTAAGCTGTTTGGCAGCTACCCATGGAAGGGGTAGTTACTGTCACAGGCTCTACTTCGTTCTCTCTCCTCCTTCTCCCTGATCCCCTCCTTCGATATATCTCAAACCATCTCTCTTTCTCTTCTCTATCTCTCCTCACTGTCACCGGCGGTAGCTTCCGACTGTGATGTGGCATTAGTCTATGAGGCCGAAGGCTCATTGCACTACAACGCGTTCTACGTACCAGCCTTTGTTCTTCGGTTCTCCCTTAAACAATTTCCAGCGCCCAGCAGCGACTGCTTGACAGCTGTGCGCCGAAACTCCCGAAGCCTGGCCAGATGCACCCAAATGCCGACGTGATGCAAGGAACCGCGCTAGAACGCACACATGGAGGCGCTTTACAGACTAACGGACAGTAGATAGCTTCAACTTACGGTGACGCCTTATCTTAAAAGTGGTACGTGCGCGCGCTAGACAGACGCCTATAGTGTCCAGCCTTCTCTAGCGCTCTAGCCTTAGTCTGCCGGAGTCGCTGATTTCGTTAGCTGAGCGCTGGGAGGTAATCTTCTGGCTATATAATGGAATGGCGCAGTCTATTCTCCATAACTTTGCCCCTCTCCTCGACCGCTTCTCTAGGACATAATCAGGGCCAGCCAGAGCCAAGTTGAACATATCTCCATCAAATACTATTTAGTACCAACATGAATGTCTGCCTATGGGGCTGCGCAGCGCCATTTGAAGAAGTGCCAGGCAAGTCAGGCCGATCTAAAACAACGGTATCGCTTGAACCAGTATGTAACTTTTTGATGCGGAAAGTAGGCTCGATGAGAGTCTAATAAGTTCTTGACAGGTGCCAACAATCCATCTTATTCCACCTTCCCCATCTAATCAACAGACATTTGACCTTTCCAGCTCTTCCACCGAAAGCTCGCACCGTCAGACTTTTGCCTATATGAGCGTTGACATCACCAATTCCCGGCCCAACAGCTCATGGACTCAACGCATCAGTGGATTCTTTGACCCTTCAAAAATACCATTCAACTCTCGGACCGTTCCCAGGTCGGAAGCGGTTTCAGTTTATCTGGCACCACATCCAGATTTGCCTGAAGACCCATTTGCATCGAGGATCGATATGGCTGCTATATCGACCGACGTAGGCCCTCTGCGCGACGTTTTCAAGCAAGATGGTCCCTTGGCTGCTGGGACAGGAGAATGCGGTGTTGCGACTGGAAATGAAAGAAAACATGATGCGGTGCAGCCGAGCAACCAGATTCCCGTCGGACAATCCTACAAAGTCGCCGACTCTATAGGTCATTTGTCTAAAGAGGAGCTATCCAAGGGCCCCCGGAAGAGGATCATCAATCAGCAGTCGACGCATTCATTCCCTTGACCGATCTGGAGAATGAGTTGTCATTCAAAAGACACTGCGTCTAATATAATTGCTAAAAACATTGTCTTCTTCAGTCAGTAAATCAGCCTTGCTTTCCCTTATCCCCATTAACTCAAAGACTAGTCGAGAGTGGCAACTATCCAGTGTACAACACTTACCACCTCTTTCGCTGTAGCATTAGTCTCTCATCACTATTAGTTTCGGTGTACCAATCTTTGTATCAATCACATGATTATCCACGACTTGACATAACTATGTTGCATGTATATCGTATACCAGTATCTCGACATTTTCAACGGACTGGCCCGCACATTTTTTGCACTTTTATTTCCCCATTCACAATTGAAGAATCATTGCTCGGGAAAGGTAGATTCCCTGTGTTTTGCCATTCGAAAGGGTTGGGCATGCATTCTCACTGACCGCATTAGACTCATGAGGCGGATTTGGAAAAGAATAGATGGGAACTTTGAAGGAAAAGTTGAGACTGTGTGGCTACCGTGTGCTGCAACATGCTGCATGCCCGAAGTAGTCTTATAAAATAAACGCATTGGCGGAAAATGAAAAGTCGGGCAGATAAGTGAGAACACTACTATCAGGATCGAAAATGAAGAGACATGTGACCCCTATGGACGATGTTAGATGTAAACACAAGTCTTCCTCTTTTCCACTCTTTTCGGCATATACAGGACTCTTTGGCTAAAATCTTTTTATTCCGTAGGAAGGATACGTTTTTCCAAAATCACAATCTCCTTTGATGAGCTACACGCACAATTCATGAGGATTCATGATATTGTTGCGCGTGTCGCTTGTCAAAATCGATGGAGACAGAAACAGTTATTTATGTATATTGCATAATCTACAAGATTGTCTCTAATCGCGGACGCAGATATGATTGCTTTTGATGATAAATATTTGCCATTCGTTCATGACCATTTCGTACCCTACGCTGGCCCACATCCCAAAGCCAGAGATACTACCGCTGTCGCCAACACTCTGCAACCACCCAATTACTCGTCAGTCTTCAGCCTCTTGACAGCAGGAGTGTCGCCATTGAGATGACCGTTGGCATTAGCTTCCCGGGATTCGAGAAGGGCTCTTCGGGCAAGGGAGGCCTGGTTGAGGTTGTCAAGCATGTCAACGGTCATTTCCCAATCGACACAAGCTACAATCACCACATATCAGTATAAAGCTCTAAAGGAATGGGTAACAGGCGAAGGAACGCACCATCGGTGATGGACACTCCGTACTCAAGGTTGTCTCTCCCCTTGTCACTGCTTTGCTTGCCACCCTTCAAGTTACTCTCAAACATGATACCGGTGATACCGACTTCGCCCGCCGCAATCTGAGCAGCAAGGTCGGCGGCAACCTTGGGCTGGTTGAGGTGGTTCTTGGAGGAGTTGCCGTGAGAGCAGTCGACCATGATGGAAGCAAAGGCATCAGGGTTCTTGGAACGCATGGTGGAGAGGGCTTTCTGCACGTGCTCAGCAGAGTAGTTGGGGCCACCAGTGCCACCTCTCAAGATGACATGACAGTCCCTGTTGCCGGAAGTCCTGACGATACTGGCCATGCCCTGAGAGTTGATACCCATGAAACAGTGAGGGTGGGAGGCGGATTGCATGGCGTCGATGGCAACACCGACTGAGCCATCTGTACCGTTCTTAAAACCGATGGGGAAAGAGGCGCCGGAAGCGAGCTCTCGGTGGAGTTGAGACTCGGTGGTTCGGGCACCGATAGCACCCCAACTGATGAGGTCGGCAATAAACTGAGGGCTGAAGGATAGTGTTAGATCCGAATAGAAAACCAAAGGTTGCACACATACCTAATAGTGTCAAGGAGCTCACAACCAACGGGCATACCCATGGCATTGATGTCGCACAAGAGCTCCCTAGCCATTCTCAGACCCTTGTTGATCTTGAAGGAACCGTCGATATCGGGGTCATTGATGAGACCCTTCCACCCGACAGTCGTTCTGGGCTTTTCACTGTTGAAAGCCACAGATTAGCTCCCGCTAATACACTTGCCGGAAAACAAGTAATGTAGATGGTTCTTGCAAGTCATAAAAAAAAATTAACTCACAAGTAGACTCTCATAACGACCTCCAAACCAGGCCACTTTCCCTCTTGCACGCCCTTTCTCAGTCTAGAGGCGTACTCCTTGGCCTGGTCGACATCGTGGATACTGCAAGGGCCGACAACGACGACCAATCGGGAAAGGGGGTCGGTACCGCGCACGATGGAAGAGGTGGTTCGTCGGGAAGCGGAGATGGTCTTGGAGGCGACGGGAGGAACGGGAAGGTCATGTCGAAGAAGGGCGGGAGGGATGAGAGGGTCATACTGGTGGTGAAATATGGGTCAGCAGGCGGGATGATTGAGGAATGGACAGACGTACGCCAGTGACCTTCCTGTCGTCGAGGGGTCTGTTCCTGTCTGGAGAGGGAGTAGCAGACATTGCTGGGGAAAAGATGTGGAGTGTCTGGGTGTGAAGTATGTTTACGATGTGCGTGAAAAGTCGGCAAGTCAAAAAAAACGAGTAGATATTTTTAAATTAGAGACTGTTCGGCAACGATTTGTAATTTTGCGTCTGAAGTGCACGGTGGGGGACCACGTGGGAATCCCAAATGCCGTGGTTCTTTTTTTTTGCTTTTTGCCTTCGTACGCCTTATGTTCATGGCACTCACTCATTTGCTCCAAGAATCGCCGAGTGCCACCTGAAATAATGTCCTTCTCAACAGCACACTCTGCCAGTGCCCATCACACATCCTCAGGTGAATAATACGGACGATGAAGAGAAAGATGGGATACTCCGAAACGGTGTCTTTAGCCTTTATATGTTGTCGTTTATAGGGGATAACCTAGAGGGACTTCTCATTAAGGTTCCCCGTCCTTATCATGACTCAATCTTCCAAGGACAACAGCGGATTGCCGAGTACGGGAACGGAATGGTGGATGTGATGGGAGTGAATCAAGCGGAACTATTCTTGATTAATGATGTGCTGAGCCAGATGGCACAAAATATATCCACCAGAGAGATGTTTCAGGTCAAAAGGATGGCCGTCGCGTTGTATTGCCTGACGGGTGGTATCAAGGCTGGGATGAGGCATACCGCAGAGTTTTGACAGAGAAGTATCTCAACAAATTGGGCGTAAGTATACTTTTCTATATCAATTTGTCACCATGATGCTAAGAAGTATCTTGCTTTACAGGTGCGTTCACGATTTCGTCGGTGCACTTCCCCTGCGCCCGTTTACAGGAGATTCATTCATCGCCCATGTCATTATCCCAAACGTCCTTCTAGTATAGCATGTGATGAAAGATTTGAGCCATATTCCGATGATGCTCTGGGCGCAATGGATGGTTCACACATCACTGTCCGTGTTTCCAAGGAGAAACAGGACGTATATCGTTGTCGCAAGGATACAATCACTGTGAACCTGCTGGCTGCGTGCACGTTTGACAAGCGGTTCAGCTTCCTGTATTCAGGATATGAAGGATCGGCAAATGGTGCATGCGTATTCCATGAAGCGCTACGTCAGTCTTTTATTATACCCAAAGGCAGGTATTTCCTCGGTAATGCCGGATATTCTTTGGGCATGTCGTCTCTCACGCCCTACCGCGATGTGCGTTACCACCTAAAAGATTTTAGAGAGTCAGGTAACGAGTACGCTTTCCGTATCACGCCCTACCGCGGTGTGCGTTACCACCTAAAAGATTTTAGCGAGTCAGGTAACGAGTAAGCTTTCAGTCTTCGAAACTAAATCCAAGCTGAGCTGAGTCATTGGCTGCGTATAGGCCACGCACTGCGAAGGAGTTGTACAATCTCCGCCATTCTTCCCGTCGAAACGTCATTGAACGAATCTTCGGTTGCGTTAAAGGCAAGTGGGGTTGTCTTACCTACATCGCAAGTACGAGACCGACCCAGCAATCTCGCATCATCTTGGCAGCTTGCATCCTGTGGAACATACACCAGGAAGTAATGCTCGGAAAAGAGGATTATGGTCAGGGGGGCAGATGGCAAGCTTCCGCCTATCCCCGTCGAGGACCTTGTCTGAAACAATCCGCTGTCAAGGGAGAATACCGGTGAGCTTGTCAAGCGTGGCCGGACTACGATTTCGTCGGCGGAGAAACATCAGGGGTTACGACAGTGGCAATCATAATAGTTATGCGTCAGAGTCAGAATTCAATGCTACACTCTTGGCCGTAGGCTCCATTCACAATGGAGCATGCCTGTCCTGTATCGTGTGCCGGAAGGGGAGAAAGAGTCTACCTTATACATATATGGTCAGGTGAGCATCACATGCAAACACAATTAGGGCTTGCTGTTTCTTACCCTATTAAGGATATCGACTTTTTGTTCTCTGCGGTCCATGATTGCGTGACGGGAGGTTGTACAGAGGATGGAGAAAGGGTCGTGTTCCAAGAACGACAGGCAACCAGCCAGAAGATGGCTGCGGTTCGCCATCGCGATGCCGACCGTTTTGTGATAAACACAGCTGCTTTTCACAACGTCGATGTCCTCCTTTCCGCTCTTCCTCGCACATTGTACCAACCCCGACGAATCCTTGAAGACCCTTGGGAGGTACGTTTCGCTCGAGGAGAGAAACTCAAGGAGACGAGGAACGCGAAGTCTCACCAGAGAAACGTGGTGTCTGCGGAGGAAGAAGCTAACGGGCAGTGTAGTAATAGCTCAGAAGGTGAGTCTGACGATACCGATGACGGGGTGCTGGAGGAGGAGGTAGATAGTGATATAAATGATATAATAGAATACGACGGTTTTATGTAATAATGATTGCATAGTCTGTGTACATGTATATAAATAATTCTGAAGATATATCGTATATAGGCGTCGCGTGCGTATGGTGGGTTTGTTGAGATGTTTGTGCATGCGTGCATGGAGGGTGATGAGAGTATTCAGATACAAAGCATATATGATGATCTACATCTCTCGAACCTGGGCAGCATCCATCCGACATTTTATTTGAACGGCGGTGTACGGAAGCAAGCAATGACTGGAATCGAAGCAACTAGCACTGATTCATTAAATAATGCAAAACTTTTGGTACGATTTTCATTTGAGATTGATTATGTTGAAAGGTGTCTATGGATGCATAAAGAAAGAAAGAGACTATCATAGAATCAAAAAGAAAAAAAATTACCACGCAACTCCGATCCCACCACGCCACAAACGATCTCTCTCAGAGCTCCGTATCTTAGGCTCCCATCTTCTCGCTCATTCAACAGATTAGACCCTATGGGCTGGAGAAAAATGGAGAGAAGAAGATGAGGAAGCAAAGGCGAAGAGAAATGAGGGGGTCCGTGCGGATGTATAATGGTGGTGACTGGGCGGAGAGTAGGAGATCGACTCGTCACTTGATCGGACATAGGAGTGCGCTGGAGTGCTCAGTAAGGGATACGATGGAGTATTGGACTGGAGTTTCCTCAGCACCGGCGCACTAACAGACTCGGAGAGCAGTGTACAGAATTAGTCGGTACAGAATAATGACTCTTTCATGGAGCACCTGTGGTCGGCTGACAGGGAGGCCTCTGTTGGGGCAAAGGACAGTACTTGTGTACGAGCACTTGCAACATGATGCTAGTCGTAGCCATGCCGCTGTAGTTGGCTGCCACGTTAAGCGAGTTCCAGTCAGACGCAGACCCTTGCGCTGATGTGAAGAGCACTGCACACTGGATAGGGGTGATCCTACCCTGCTCTACTTCCGTGTTCAAGAACTCAAAGACTGCCGAGGAATTCTCTTGGAGGATCCGATCGGCTGACTCAGCAGTAGTCTCCATTCGCAATAGTGCAGCAACAAGATCTCGAACCTCGTCCTTGTCTGTCTTCTCCTCAGCCTATTGTGGTCCGGCCACGCTTGATGAGTTCATCGGAATTATTCCTTGACAGCGGATTGTTTCAGACAAGGTCCTCGACGGAGATGGGCTGAAGCTTGCCATCTGCCCCCTGACCATGATCCTCTTTTCCGAGCATTACTTCCTGGTGTATGTTCCACAGGATGCAAGCTGCCAAGATGATACGAGATTGTTGCTTTCCCGGGTGGCAGAACGCTCGCAGAATATTGATGATGAAATCTCGCGATAGTATTGGGATCCTCCGATTCCCTCTCTCATTCCATCATTCGGTCTACCACATCCTCGAACCCTTCATCCTCCAGATTTAATGAGGCGACACTGCCTCTGTCATCGTCCATCTCCCAACCTGCTGGAGGTAAAGCGCAGTACCGCCCCAAAATACAGACCCATCGAATATAGAAGGGGAGAACTCCTTCGAGTAGGGGATGCATCGGGTCAACAACAGCATGTTGAACTTTATCGAAATCTGGGAAAAGGTCAAAAACTGACAGATGACCGGGTACCTTGAAGATAGATTGCTCCATGGTATCCACTGCCGCCCGAGTCGCTTGAGTTTGGCGGCCTGCACGGCGAGCCACACGGGGTTGCCGTGCAGTTTGCGGGCTTGCTCAAACTGCTTGAGGAATTCGCACTGCTGCGCTAGCATCGCTTGAGAATGCTCAGCACCATTTCGAGGGGAGTGTAATGCCGAGCTATATAAGCGACTGCGCGGTACAGTGCATTTCATGCAGGGAGAATCCCTCTTTGTGAAGTGTGGGCTGCCAGTAACAGCAACAGCAGCAGGACGATCACAGCAGATAGTACCGACTCTGACAAAGACCTTTCGTCCTATGAACAAGTGAGCTAACATAATTTATCAACAGTATGGCTTACCTACCCTGTTTATACTTTGGTGTTTTGATCCAGAGCCCATCCGCACTTGCACTGAGAAGCTCTACGGCCAAAGGATGCAACAGTCGATGAAGAGAACGCCAGGAGGTTCATGTGGTGCTGGCGTTATGCCCATGAGCATCATGAACCCAAACTGTGATCGATATTGATTGGGAAGGTCAGCCAGCTCCCTCGCAGAGAATGGGACCCATGGAGCGAGGCGTCCGATTGCGAGATTTGGATGGGTCCGCCCAATCGACGGATATATTAATAGCCAAAGAAGAGCCCCCTTCTCGCACTCCCCTCTAAAGTTGGCAATGACAAGATCCATCAAGTTGCTGACGAAGGATCTTACCAGTTTTGGCATTCTGAAGGTATCGCGGTCGGTCCATTGAGTTATAACACTCCCTTTGGCCAGCACGAATTATTTCTTGCTCCACGAGTCGCTCTATCCCATCAATGGAGAAGAGATACTCCAGTTCATCCTTTAAAGCTCGCCGCCCAAAGAATTCCGTTGTCAGCTTACCATTCCCCTTCAACGGTGAAACACATTGCGGACACTTGTCCGGGATTCTTCCCCAACCATCTCGTGATATGACGCGTACAAGACACTCTGACAGCCTTTCGCCTGGTATTTCGGGTGGATTATCAAGATTGGGTCACTATCAAGCTGGCGATACAAAGACTTGACAATTTTTGAGGAGGCTGGAAGATGAGGCATTGATCGGGGCATCGAGGATACCAAGCATTTTTTCACTAGTGGAATCCGTGAGATCTATATTTTCTTGTACCCTCAATTGCTGTGATTCGTCCCTATCCTCTGAGACAGCCACTTTGATGAGGACTTGTATGGTGGCTTTGAGCATACTTCCAAAGCGCTGCGGCAATCCCACAAAGGTTGTAAGTGGTATAGCGGAAAAAGCCATTAGACTCGCAAGCGGTGGCCCCTTTGTTTGCAGGGGATGAAACGCTGGGCAGTCGTTATAGGGTTACCAGAAGGAACGAGGCAATCCGCGACCTGGGTTGGCCATTTGGCGAAGATGCCGTCCAGATTGCGTGACTCATCGTCAAACGCAGAGACATTGTCTAGGTCACAGCAGTAGAGGAAAGGTTTCGTACGACGAGAGTGGTGAAATGGAGGACTTGGAAAGAAGGGAGAAAGCAACAAACAACAAAACAACACTGCAAGAGATGAAATAACTTAATAAGCAAATTTTCACATGCATATCTGCTACTGTTAGTTATCAGTATAGTAATAGTAGATCTGGAGTCTCAGCAACAACAGGTGGCATGGAACGAAGTGGAGCAGGTGAGATATTCGTTCATGATCCAAAAGGAGCAGCGATCCTTCCTCCCTGCAGTGGTCTGACGGACGCATGAACCAAACAGGATCAGTCCGCATGGAAGCCTCGCGGAGCAGGGAAGAATAAGGCGCGTGCCTACCCTGGCTAGGAGAGGAGCAACCAAAAGACCCTGAAATCGGGGTAGACGGTGCCAGGCGCGCTGGCGGAGATCGGGACACCCCACAGGTCCACCAGCAACCAGTGTCGCACATACATATGCAAGTACGTCGTTATACTGTATACCCCTCCATTTCTTGACTCTTTCTCTCTCCCCTCGGCATGTCAGAACAACCACAGCAGTCAGAAGCAGCGCGGAGAGCAGCAGCGCGTAAGGCAAAAATACTCGCAAGGGGAAACTCAGGCCTTAACAAGCTTGCACAATCAGCCAG